>NC_135375.1:15949085-16176585 GCF_049243985.1 Paroedura picta
GGAGGAGCCCTGTGTGTGTGTGTGTGTGTGTGTGTGTGTGTGTGTGTACATAGCTATTCTTCTCAACCATATGCTGCACAATCGCACCATGTCTGGGGTTTCTTGAAGCCTGAAGAATGTTTCAGGGATTTCTCAACAGTAAAACAATTGAGAAAGGTTGCTCTGGACTCTGCCTAGGTTGTGGTGGAAAGTGCCACCAAGACGCAACAAACTCATGGTGACTTCATACGGTTTTCAAGGCAAGAGACTTTCAGATGTGGTTCGCCATTGGCAGCATCCGCTTAGCTATCTGTAGTTTCTTGGTGGTCTCCCATCCAAATACTAACATGGGTGGATACATCTTAGGTCCTGAGATCTGATGAGACTGGGTTATCCTGGGCCATCCAAGACTTGCCAAGGTTGTTGTTGTTAGGTGCGAAGTCATGTCCGACCCATCGCGACCCAATAGACCTCCAGGCCTTCCTGTCCTCGAAGTTCTCACAGACTGCTTCTGTGACTCCATCCAGCCCCCTCATTCTGTCGTTCCCTTCTTTTTTTGCCCTCAATGACTTCCAGTATTAGGCTCTTCTCCAGGGACTCCTTCCTTCTCATGAGGTGCCAAGGTTAACAAGTCCTAAACAGAAGTCTATGGCTTTAACCCTTAGACAAATTGTTGCATGCTGGGTAAGAGTGCAGGCTCTGTACCTCAAATCCTGGTTTTCTTCCTGATTTCACACCTGCTGAGACTAAAAAGATTCTGGTTCTGCTCAGGAACAGCCAGTGAGGAAGGCGTGGGTGAGAAGGTGCATAAAGAAATGGGCTGACAAGGGCAGCATCTGAAACTTTACTCTCTCTGAGGTGACGCTTGGGAATCTGTCCATCTACAGCAGGCTTTCTCAACCAGGGCTTTGTGAAACCCTGGGGTTTCTTTTTTTTTTTTATAATGATTTTTTTTATTTTCATAAAGATAGAAATATAATCATCATTTGAGAATATACGACCCCACATTGACTCCACAGTGATATAAACTTTTGCCCAAAACTCTAAGAGCCATGAGTCTAAGAGCCATCCACATTTCCACTACATTAAAAAAAAAAAGGCCTGTTTAGATATACAAAAGAAAAGTTATTATTAATCAACTTACTTGAGAGATCATAGACCTCACATTAACTGCTTGATACAATCTAAGAGCTATCCTAGCAGATATTTCTAGGTTTGAGTTAGATGCTTAACATTAAACATTTCTTATAGCACAGTATGAGTTTTGGCCCTGTATCAATACCCTGATGAAGGGAGAGGAAAGTAGGGCTTTGCCTTAAAGATGTACAAAGAAAAAAATTACAAAAGGATTTCATAATTTCTCCTTATCCTTAATACAGATACATCTACAAACCATTTATACTTGACCCATTCTAAGAGCCATCCTGACAGGTATAAGTTGAGAGCTTTGCATTTTCTACAGATCAATATGAGCTTTGGCCCTATAACAATACACCAATAAAAAAATAATAATAATAAGGGGGGAAAGCCCCATTTTATATTTCCAACACTAACGATTATATTACCTATATGCCTACTAAGAAAAAGAAACAAGAGAGAAAAAAGGCACTGCTTCCCCTTTTTCATAAAAATAGCAATGTAGGATACAGTATATGTTGTTAATACAGAGAATAATAAGATTTCCAGGTTTAGATTAAATGCTTAACATTAAACATAGAACAATATAAGCTTTCAGTCTTCTATAGCTTCTCCTTATCCTTGGTTCTGATACATCTACAAAACAATTTATGCTTGACCCATTCTAAGAACCATCCTGACAGATATATTTTCAGATTTAAGTTGAAAGCTTAACATTAAGCATTTTCTACAAGTCAGTGTAGGCTTTAGTCCTAGGACAATACCCTAATAGAAGAAAGAAAAAATAAGGGGGGGGGAACCCCATTTTACATTTTCAGCACTAATGATTATATTACCTATATGCCTACAAAAGAAAAGAGACAAAAAAAAACAAGAGAGAAAGAGATACTGCTTCCCCTTTTTCATAAAAATGGAAATATAGAATACAGTATAACATTAAACATAAAACAATATGAGCTTTCGGTCTTCTTAAGGGGGTCTCATCTCGAGGCTTGCTACATCTTGTCGTTCCCGTAAAATTATATTCTGTCCCATTGGCCTTTGGCGTAGAAAGTGCAGTTGTACTCTTTCCCGCAGAATATGCATCGATAAATCTTGAGGCCGTTGCACCTCCTGGACTCCAGTATTAATACAATTCTTTCCCCAGAGAGATCCTTTAAATCGGTTACTTTCACTGCAGATCCATATTTCTTTTGATTGATTTTTGTACACTGTTGCTTTGAGATGGCTGTATGTCTTTTTAAAAAGGGTGTCCTTATCTTGGCTGCAGAACTCCGGCATCCCATTTTCCGTCTCCAGAATTTCAGATTTCTCTTCTACTGTTGGTTTTCCACCTTGTTTAGAGCTGTCATCAGCCACTGTTATTGATCCATCATTCCTGTTAAAGACTTCTTCCTTGGCATCTTGGATCTCCTTGAAGATATGAATTTCAGATTTCTCTTCTGCTGTTGGTTTTCCACCTTGTTTAAAGCTGTCATCAGTCACTGTTATTGATCCATCATTCCTATTGAAGACTTCTTCCTTGCCATCTTGGATCTCCTTGGAGATATTTTTGATCAATCCATCTAAAAATACTTTGTAATCTTGGGTTTGTATCTCTATTAGATGAGCCAATCTTTTTAACATAGACATGATTTTGACTTTAAAAAAAACCGGCCCCAAACAATTTTACAAGTGGCCAGTAGAGGTCCTCTGTTTTATCCTCTAATGTTCCGGCACAGGCATGTGACGTATTGAAGGCAGAGATTCTCGTGCTGGCACAGAGTTCTCGTGAGATTTTCCCATTCACAGCTTATCTTATCTTCGAAAACCAAAACAATTACAATAAGAGCATTTGCCAATTAATTCGAGTTGATTTGAGTCCTTCTTCTGCTTAGTTAGGAGAATTAGCCTGCCTCTTAACGAGGTGGCTTCAGGCAGAGCAGAGTAAGAGGAGGGGGGAAACAAAGGGCTTTGATGCAGGAAGAGAGACGGAGAAAAAAAAAAGTGAGAGATACTTGCAGTAAATGATGTTTTGGAACTCAGCCGATGTCCTCCCCTCAGTTCAAAGCGTTCATTTGTGGTAAATCATCATGTAGGGTTGAAGCAGATACTTTAAGATTAAAGAAAGAAAAGAAAGTCCGAGGTAGAAAATGGCAGTCGTCCTCTGGACCTGGAACGCTGACAGCCTATAATCCAGGGAGATATACTCCCTAAAGGATTGGAGACGGCCCCAAGAACTTCCTGGGTAGAAAGGTGAGGTGGGATTTGCGTACCCCTCCTCTTTTCTGCCAATTGCTTGCACAATTGACCCCTGTCAGGCTTCAGAGATAGCAGAGCAGATGCCCTGCCACCCTCTCAGGACGACATCTTTAGCCACACCCCAACCCTGGGGTTTCTTGACCGCCCTGGAAGGGTTTCCTGAATGGTTGGGAGTTTATTATTTTTTAATATATATTTTACATTTGTTAAACATCCATCGGGTGATATGACCATATACGGTCATGTTGACCTGCCCCCCCCCATGACCAATGATGGGCCTGAAGGGGGTGGGCAGGGGTACCCAACTATGCTTCCTAACCACATTCTGCACAACTGCACCACTTCTGGTATTTCTTGAAGCCTGAAGAGTGTTTCAGGGGTTTCTCAATGGTAAAAAAGTTAAGAAAGGCTGATCTGATACCTCCTCTAACTTCTTCCATTGCCTCTGACCTTGTCAAAAAAGAAATGTCTGCTTTCTCCAATTTTATATTTGAAGCCATTCACACCAAATAAAAGGGTGATAACTGGCTTAGTTGAAACCCTGCAGAACTTCTGTGCCATCAAGTCATCCCAAATTAATTAAATCGGGGGGGGGGGGATTTAAGCAAACAATAAACAGAAGTTGAGTTTACTTTCCCCGAGAGCATATTTTTGCCTGCGCATCGTACTCACAACCTTGCATATAGCTACATCTGTACGAGCAGACACAAAAACCTCATTCACATTAAGTTTTAAGTATACATATTTGATAGATGAGATCATTCCCCCTCCCCAGTAAACATGCAAAGAAAAGTTGATATATTCTCACTGTAATTAGACACCCATCGACACAGAAAACTGTTTTGGTGTCTTTGAATTGTAATCTCCCTGTGAAATATCAATTACACCTGACAGGCTCAGAGTGCTCGATTCCAGTTTCAATTACCCTGCCAGTATCTGTCATATCAAAGGAAAGCAAAACTTATTTGCTCTAAAGTGGAAAAAAACACACCATTTAGCCCTAAAAGTGCATCTTTAAAAGTGGTAAGAAACACTCGCCCAAATGTTACTTTTATTGCACACAGATGGGCTACTCTGAAGTTTGTGAATTGTGGGCAGCAGATAAAAGCTGCAAAAAATTAAAACAATGGAAGAAGATTTCTTATGAAGTTGTGAGCAGTGTATCCTGCTGCCGCTGCTTACGGTTAACTCTTTCCGTGCCAAGGGGCTTGGGCTTCAAAAATATTCTTCCTTTGGAGGGACCACTACTTGGGAGTAAATTGAAACCACTCCTCGGGCAAAGCTAACAGGAGGGAATGGTGCGGTCTCCGCTGCTTTGGTGTTCTCACAAAAGAAAAGACCCACTGTCTAAGTCCTTTAGTCCAGCAGCAAAGGAATTAAAAGACGCTTGCTCCTGGGGAGGAAAGCTATGGCAAATCTAGACAGCATCCTAAAAAGCAGAGACATCACCCTGCCAACAAAAGTGCGTCTAGTCAAGGCTATGGTCTTCCCAGTTGCAATGTATGGCTGTGAAAGTTGGACCATAAGGAAGGCCGAGCGTCAAAGAATTGAGGCTTTTGAACTCTGGTGCTGGAGAAGACTCTTGCGAGTCCCTTGGACTGCAAGGCGAACAAACCGGTCAGTCCTAGAGGAGGTCAGCCCTGACTGCTCCTTAGAAGGCCAGATCCTGAAGATGAAACTCAAATACTTTGGCCACCTCATGAGAAGGAAGGACTCCCTGGAGAAGAGCCTAATGCTGGGAGCGATTGAGGGCAAAAGAAGAAGGGGACGACAGAGAACGAGGTGGCTGGATGGAGTCACTGAAGCAGTCGGTGCAAATTTAAGTGGACTCCGGAGAATGGGAGAGGACAGGAAGGCCTGGAGGATGATTGTCCATGGGGTCGCGATGGGTCGGACATGACTTCGCACCTAACAACAACAGCAACAACTAAATCCTTTGGGCGTTTGTTTTTGCAAATTACAACTGTAGTGGGCTGTTGGGATTCTATGGGGAGGAGAAGTAAAACCATGCCACTCCCATTCTCTATATAGCACTTATTGGTGCTTTGGTGAAGCAGCAGCAGAGTTACTTTTTATACCCCGCTTTTTATACCCCGCTCTAACAGGACTGTGACTAGCTCAAGGTCACCCAGCTGGCTGCATGTGGAGGAGCGAGGAATCAAACCCAGCTCTCCGGATTAGAAGCCACCACTCTTAGCCACAACACCAAGCACTGATGCACCAAGCTGCATGGACAAAATAACCTAAGAAAAGTCCTGCTGGATCAGACCAGTGGTCCATCTAGTTCAGCATCCTGCCTCACAGTGGCCAGTCAGTTCCTCTGTATGATGCAAAGGGTTTGCACATCAGGTTATGGTGGCAGACTCACACAAGGAAAGGGGGAATAAAAGGCAAAAAACTCAACATGTGACACAAACACCCAATGGCCCTTTGCCTAATGACTCTTAAAGGGTATCTTTGAGTATATCTTTTAGTCCACGATACTCTGGCTGCTTCTTGTATTTCCAATTTATATTTGTCCCAGGAAAACGCGCACATGGTCTCATCTTAACCTAATTATGTAAATACTACCTCATCTTCCATTTTTAATGGAAACATCTGTGGACTGGGATAAATTGGAACTGCATTCAGAACTAACCTCTTATTTTCCAAGTTGTTCCTCCCACTTCCGAGCTAAAATATTCTGAATCCTTTTAGGTCCTCATACAAGGTGCATGTTCATCCGCTTGGTGAGGTTCCAATGAAGCAGCATGGGTGCTGGGTACAGACTGGCACTGGTTGATGGTTAACACGCATTTAACATAATCACAGATGAATATGTTTGAATCTGAAGGTTATTCGTTCTACTCAAGGAAGAACCTGCAAAGCTTTCATCTGCTGAGAGATCTACCTCGTGGACGGCAATTGTTCAGTGTTCAGCAAATATATACTTTGCATCAGTGGCTCCCAACCTATTTATCACCAGGGACCAGTCAATGCTTGACAATTTTACTTAGGCCCGGGGTGGGGGTAGTCTTTTGCAGAAGGATGTCGCCTCCGCCTGTGCCCCTGCTCCACTTGCTTTCCCGCCGACCCCACTGATTTCCTGCCGCCCACTGGGGGGCACTGTCAGAAACAGCTGCGCAGTGCCACGCCGAGGGGGAGCCCCAGCCATGGTGGCCGCTGGAGAGCACCAAAGGTGAGGCGGCGGTAGAGTGTCAGGGCAGCCCTCGAGGCAGTAGCTGGGGAGGAGGATGAGGAGGAGTTGCGGCCCAGTACCGACTGATCCACGGACCGGTACTGGTCTCTGGACCGGGGGTTGGGGACCACGGCTTTGCATGAAGGAGGTCCCAAATTCAATACCTACATCTCCAGTTGAGGGTAACAAGAACTTGGAAAATGTTGGTCCTCAGCCCCTGAGTCCTCAAGGTCAACATCTGCACCACAGCATAACATAGTTATATTACTCCAAAGCAAATAGCTGGATGAAGCTGGGTCACTACCATATAACCCAGGGATTCCCTATCAGGGTTCCAGGGAACCCTGGCGGTTATACAAAAGCTCCCCAGGATTCCATAGCTTTTCTTAGAAGTTTGAATTGCTACTGACATCGCTAGATGTCCCTGGAACCCACTTTCCCTGTTCCTCTACAGGCCTAGTCTCCCTGCAGGGGAAAAAATGGAAAATGACCTATTGTTGATGAGCTGGCTCCTGCATCTTACTTTCATGTCCACTTCTCTGAAAGAGGCATGGCACCACTTCCGGGGTGCCTGGAAGCCTGAAAGATATTTCAGGGGTTCCTCCACGGTCAAAAGGTTGAAGAAGGCTCATTTAACCCATGAAAGGGAAAGCCAAATAGAAGTGCTAAGGGGGGGGGGAGCAAAAGAATTACATTGGCGAGCAGGACATAAGGTGATGTGTGTTAACACAAGACTAAGATGTCAAGACATACAAGCCAGACAGAGTGCGGTTTTCTGAAAAGCCCTTATAAACCCCCCAGCGCTACGTCAAAAACAGAACGGCAAAGGACGCTTCAACAAAGTCAGGTTCTCACACTGTGTGTGCCTGTTACTGGTCCAATTTATTCACTCTTATTTAACTGCCCTGAAAGTCTTTCATCTCCATGCTATACAATAATAGTTTCCATATGACCGGTGGCTTAGCTATAAATAAGATCAAAAGCAAAGAAAGGATTTCATAGTAAGGGGGGGGGGCGGTCGGTGGAAGCGAGCGCGAGCAGCATTAAATCAAGGAAAACAGCAAAGTTTTAACAGTTTTCCTTTTAATACGCAGAAGTACAGTGAGTGGTAAGCAGCTTTCCGAACGGTTTACGGACAGGCATTCTGCAAGTAGGAGTCACATGAAAAACCCATTTAAGCATAACCCCAAAGCGGCAAAGCAGAGGTTTGGCTTCAGGGTGGGGTGGGAGGGTGGGTAAGCATGCCACGTCCTTAGCAGAGGCAGAAACCAGCTACAGTGAAAAAAACAAATAAGATCTTTCATGTTCGTTGAGTACAGTGTAAGGGGAAAGATACGTGGCAGAGCTCCATACATTTCTCTATACTCTTTCTGTTCCATTTCTTTTTTTTTGGGGGGGGGGGTCTGGGGGTGGGAGGGGGAGCCTTGGATAATCCAGTATACACAAGGATTCACAACTCTGCTAAATTTAAGCCCACAGTCTCCAAGCAAAAGGATGTTTTATTTGGCGTCACGCATCAATTCGCCGGGAAGAGCCGACTTCCCAAACGCATTTTCTTCTGGAGATGCAAAAACAACAACGGCAAATTCCCATTCCCTACTGGACAAACCAGATGTTAATAATCCAGGGCTTCGGAGGGAGGAGGTGCGTTTCCTCTGTGCCTCTGCGACGGGCGATGTGTACAGTCTGAGACCGGTTTTAATATGTTGGAGGAGAAGGCTTGGTCGTTCGGGGTGCCGCCTTTAACTTACGGCGTTTGCTCCTGCCCACTGTTAACACTCCGTCCCGCTTGCCTTAATTGCCTCGTCTGGCACGCTGCATTTGAAACGTAACACAACTGGATTGCGAAACAACTGCGGGGCTTGAACAGTGAAGCAAGCTACCACGGGGAACGGCGAGCTGCCGGTGCCAGCAAAATAAAGTCAACAATGATTTCCTTCCTACGGAGATGATTATTCATTTCGCTTACTGGCTGCATTCAGAGATGTTTGCAATCCAAGAGCTACAGGATTAGGAATATTAGCATTTAGCTGAAAGTAATGGCCCGTCGGAGAAACCCGCAGAGGAAAATAAACAGTGACATTGGGGAGGCTTGACACTTCTTCTAAAAGAAGAGGGGGGGGGGAAACGTCTTTCGAGGGGCCCTGGCCGTTCGGTTCATCCGTCCTCCTCGGTTCTTCCCCACTTGTTTCCAAGCACCTGTTGAATGGTGACCTCAACTCTACACCTCGAGATTCAGACGTTTTACAAAGCAGCTTTTTAAACAAAGGCCAGCTGTTTCTCATCTCGGCTGGGGGAATGTTACCCAAAGGCTTCCATTCTCCAATAACTTTCACACACCCAGCTGCACAATAGAGCCATCCATGTGTAGAAAAGCAGCAAACGCAGGCTAATACTAAATTAAAACCCAAGAAACCGAATACTACTATTTTAACAATGCACCTAATTAGCTAGTTTCAAGGGAATGAAGTCACTGTATTAAGATAATTTTTTTTTTTAAGTGTCGTTTTATATAATGGCTGGACAGAAGTTTCTTTGTGCTAAACGTCGACACCGGATTTAATAGATGGTGCAATTACACGGAATTAGTAATGTGAACTAATGTAAGTAAGTCTCAAAATTATATAAAATTATGTCCCGCATCTTCTCTTTAAAACATTAATTACAGTATGATGCTCTGTCTTTTGTTGAGGGAGAAACCTTCAAAAACTTGTGATAGAACGTCATTCATTCATTCATTCATTCATTCATTCATTCATTCATTCATTCATTCATTCATTCATTCATTCATTCATAAAATTTATATGCCGGTAGGCTGGCTCAGGGCAGTATACAACAGGGGTAGTCAAACTGCGGCCCTCCAGATGTCCATGGACTACAATTCCCAGAAGCCCCTGCCAGCATTTGATGGCAGGGGCTTCTGGGAATTGTAGTCCATGGACATCTGGAGGGCCGCAGTTTGACTACCCCTGGTATACAACATCAAATAAGTCAGAAGTATAATTAAAATAATTAGCAACATATTAGAACCATGTAAAACAATCTATAACCAACAGCAACATTGATTAAAGCTATTATTTCTAGTGCTGTCCCTTTGAACAGGTCTACTTCCAGATTAAGGTGTAGACATGGGAGTGTTTTTTAAAGGGATGGGCAGCAGATATTATAGGGTCACTAGTCCCTACCTAAAGCTTGGTGGAAGAGCTCTGTCTTGCAAGCCCTGAGGAACTAGGACAGTTAAGAGAAGCTTTGCTTGTTTTTTCTATTCGAACAAAGACATCAGTCGGATCCAATGACAACTTATTCTGCTAAATTAGGAGTTTTTAATCACCGAAAGGTGTAATTCCCTAATGAAGGATGGAACCCCCGGTTAGCAGAAGGGAGTCACTGGCTCCTACCCAAAGCTTTAAAATCATTTGAAATTGTATTGCACTTTTGGTTTTGATTCAAGGGCTATGGTTCGCACATTGCTACTTTTATTTCTCAAGAGATGAAAATTCCATACATTGATCCAGCCTGGATTTAAAACACACACACACACACACAAATAGTCATGTGACTCGAGCAGGGAAACTGTTGGGAGAAACCATTATCTAGCATAGATTGGCCATAATGACAACATGAATATGAAGGAGAGGTACCTCTTTTACAATTATGGAAGAAGTTTTTTTTTTTTGTGCCTAAATGCCACTTGATATAACCACTCAAGCATCTTCCAACTCCTGCATAATGGCAGGACCCGCCGAGGACAGATGCCATGGTTTGGACTCTGCATGTTGACAGAACGCATTTCTAACAGAAGACTTCCTTGCTTCCCCTTTTCAGCTGCAAACCGAAATGCCCTCCTGAAATGCTGCTCCTAGAAGATCCGGGACCCCTCACCCCAGGAGTGATTTAAGGATTTGTGAGGCCTGAAGAACCAGAGTCAATTTAAGGATTTGTGGGGCTCATGAGAAGGAAGGACTCCCTGGAGAAGAGCCTAATGCTGGGAGCGATCGAGGGCAAAAGAAGAAGGGGACGACAGAGAATGAGGTGGCTGGATGGAGTCACTGAAGCAGTAGGTGCAAACTTAAATGGACTCCGGGGAATGGTAGAGGACAGGAAGGCCTGGAGGATCATTGTCCATGGGGTCGCGATGGGTTGGACATGACTTCGCACCTAACAACAACAACAACAAGCAGAGTACAATTACAACAGGAGCAGCCAGACAGGGGGCAGAGGAGCCCCTCACAGTGGAAAGGGGTGTCATGGTGGGAAAAGGGGGCAGGAGACAGGCTATGGCACTGATCTATGGGGGGAAGGTATTATGCGGGGGCCCTGGAAGTGCAGGGCCCGTAACACGTGCTACATGTATTAATCAGACCTGTCTGCCCCTCAAAAAGAACTCATGTACCTTGGCATGACTTTCCTGGGAGAGGCTTTAACTGTTGGAAGACACAACTGGTCGCTAGTGGTGAATTTCCACTGGCTACAGAACTACCACAAACAGCTTTAGAAAACAGCGAAGGACAAAAATTTAAAGATGGCCAGTTTTGATAGTGCAGGAAGCCTTCAAACTCAGAATCTCAGACAATTTGAGGAAAAGGATATTACATTTTAGCCCCATTTTAAGGAAAGTCACCTTTGCCTACTGTTGGGCAAAGAGAGGCTGATTCTGTGAAGGCTCAAGGGGGTGGCGGGTTACAGTGGATGAGCAATAGGGATGTGAGTGTCCTGCATAGTGCAGGGGGTTGGACTAGATCAGGGGTAGTCAACCTGTGGTCCTCCAGATGTTCATGGGCTACAATTCCCATGAGCCCCTGCCAGCGTTTGCTGGAAGGGGGTCATGGAATTTGTAGTCCATGGACATCTGGAGGACCACAGGTTGACTACCCCTGGACTAGATGACCCAGGAGGCCCGTCCAACTCTATGGTTCTATGATTCTACAAGTCAGATTGCATCTGATCCAATAAGGCTTTTATTTTCTACCAAGACAGTTTCTCAACTCTCGGCTAGTCTCTTCAGTTAAGAGCCTAGGGGTTACACTGGACCCAGTATAAAGAAAGGCAACGTAGAAGCAGAAAATGCATTATTCAGCTTCATTCAGCCTAGAAAATGTCCCTCTACCTAGAGTCCACAACCTGTAGCCCATGGGCCATGTAGATCCTTCTAGATTATTATGATACACCCTAAGTGGTCTCCCCTTGAAGAACACCATAGCTCACATAGTGCAATGGATAAGACATGGATTTTAATCTGTAGCAGTGGGTTTGATTCCCTACCCCTCCACCAGGCATTTGCTTGAGGCGGATTGACTCAAAACATCTTTTGGTGCCCCCATCTCAGACGCCCCCTCCCATGGCTGAACAATCAAACCTACCCAGGGATTTGTCCGTGTTATTGTTTTGTTATAATACTGTTCTGGTTGTCATGCTATGTTATGATTGTTATCTGTTATATTGTTATAATATTCTATGTAACTATTCTACAACGGTTTATGTAAACTGCCCAGAGCCATATGGAAAGGCGGCATAAAAATCTTGAATGAATGAATGAACGAATAAATGAATGAATGAATATGAAGCCTGCTGGGTGATCTTGGGCCAGTCACTTTATCTCAGACTTTCTCACCTGTGCCTGTTGTGAGGCAGAGAAGAAAAGCCGCTTTGAGGCCATTTCCACACTGGGAACTTCGCTGTCTCGGCTCCCACGCCGGAGCACAAATCTGGGGCGGACGAGATGCGCTGGGCCAAATGCTCTCCTTTGTGGGAGCAGGAAGAGGCAGGGCAACCTGCCCTGGCTCAAACTCTAGCCTGCAGCCTGGCACAAAGCCTCCAGTGTGGAAACGGTCTCTGAGACTCCTTAGGGTATAGAAAAGCAGAGCATAGTATCCAACTCTACTTCATTATCGGATGCTTGGAGCTACATGCATGTCACATCCATTCTGTAGACATTCCAGAGGCTACCATGCATGGTCCAATCCAAGATTCCAGGCAGTCACTTACAAGACCCTATTTCATGGTCTTAGGCACTCATACATGTAGGACCACCTCTCTGCTCATCAGCACACAACCTTCTCAAGGTGCCATCCTGAAAATGGATAATACCAGGAACTGCCAGCTTATGCATACTATCTATGGCGGTTTCCACTTTGACCGTTTATGCACTGGAGGTTTCATGCTGGGCTGTAGGCTGGAGTTTTAGTCATGGCAGGTTACCCCACCTCTTCCTGGACCCACACAGGGGAGCATTTGGCCTGGTGCACCTCATCCACCCCTGATTTGTGCTCCTGTACGGGAGCTGAGGCAGTGATGTTCCCAGTGCATAAACGGTCTTTGTGAAACCATCTGCCTTAAGGAGACCTGCAAAGGCCCCTCCCCACCTGCCATTTCACAGAGAATACAAAACTGAAATGTTGAAGAGGGCATTTTTATAAAGGGTTTAGAATTGTAGTATCAAGGAACAACTCCGGTGGTCCCTTTTGTAAGCAACAAGACTGTAGCCTATTCTTATCTCTGCAACTAAATTTCCACATTATTTATCTAAGACATTTTTAGTATGGAAGAGCTCTGGTGGAAGAGCTCTACCAGATCAGAGTTCACAAGGCAATGAACACAAACAAAAAGTAATCACTTAAGCAATGCAGAATAAGGGTTGGTTTTTATACCTTGCTTTTCACTACCCGAAGGAGTCTCAAAGCGGTCTACAACTGCCTATCCTTCATCTCACCACAATAAACACCCTGTGAGGTAGGTGAGGCCGAGAGCGCTCTGGGAGAAGTGTCACTGGCCCAAGGTAACCCAGCTGGCTGCATGCGGAAGAGTGGGGAATCCAACCTAATTTTCCAGATTAGTCTGCTGCTCTTAACCACGATGAGGGCCAGTGACCATCCATGGGGGTATACCAGATGAAACAAACAAACAAACAAACAAACAAACAGTCCTGTTGGATTGTCTATTTGAAATGATTTTTATACTTTATAAACTGCCTTGGGGAATGTGGAATGCCCAACCTTGTATTACCCAACCTTATCAGATCTCACAAGGGTTCTTACTTGGCGGGAGACCACCATAGACGACTACAGAAGGCAATAGCAAGCCACCTCTGTTCAATTACTTACCTAGAAAACCCTATGGAGAAGCCATACATTTGTTACTAAGTCAGTTAGTTCGTTCATTCCATTTCTTAGCCACCACTCAGAATCACAGAATCATAGAGTTGGAAGGGGCCATACAGGCCATCTAGTCCAACCCAGGACTCCCAGACCTGTTGGCTCGCAGTGGTAATTGTACTCTGCTTGTACTCTGCTTGCAAGCCCTGTGGAACTTTGACAGATCCATCAGATCCCTGGGAGCTCATTCCACCAACTGGGGGCCAAGGATGAAAGGGCCCTGTTTGAGGCCGGGCGAACATCCCATAGACTGGGGACCTCCAACCTATTAACAGTTGCATAGGGAGTTAGGCAGTCCCTCAGTTGGCTGGGACTGGACAAGACTCCACCCACCCAATCTGCCTAGAGCAGGGGTAGTCAAACAGTGGCCCTCCAGATGTCCACGGACTACAATACCCATGAGCCCCTGCCAGCATTCGCTGGAAGGGGCTCATGGGAATTGTAGTCCATGGACATCTGGAGGGCCGCCGTTTGACTACCCCTGGCCTAGAGTCTCAGAAACTGGACTACAAATGCAGTAAATAAACATATTCAGCGCAGAGGGGAAGAGAGAACATGCATTCTTGGAAATGCTGCCGCTATAAAGCAAGAAGTGAAAAGAACCCTCTGTTTCTAGGACCCAATGTGCTGTTTTCTTTTGGATAAACCTCTCATCAGATCAAAGACCGTTGCATGAATACGAATGGCTGCGGCTGGCAATTACTCATGTGGTTCTTGGAGTGGCAAGGGAGGTAAATATGAATTAAAAGGTGTGTTAAAATAAGAATAAGCCATCATCTAATAAGCGCCTTGAAATCCCAGGAGTGAGTCTGCCGCTAAGGCCCAAGGATTTTCAAGAAGAGTCAGGCAGAACACCGCAGCATTTATTATTATTAAAAACAATATCGTTATGCGCCGTTGGTGCAAACGGCCCTTCACAGGACTCCGTTAAGCAACAAACAAAAGCCAACTACAGAGCCCTGCTCCAAAGACATCTCAATTAAAAGTTCCAGACAGTGCAGGAAAACAGAGGAAGGGAAGGGGAATGGGCTAGTAGGGGATGACTGAGAGAAAACACAGTTACATATCCTTAAGCCTCGTCTTAACTCGGGTTACTGCTTAACAGGCTAGTCCTCATGGAGCCTTTTTTTTGAGCATGCGGGCATTACTGGAATTTTGACAACTGGGCGGGAGCAGTTACAAAACTGCTGCCATGGTGTATGCTGGTAGCAGCTGCTGCCAAAGCAACATTTTAAAAAAATCTGCAAAGCCTATCACAACTCTGACAGCCAATCTGATGCAGGGAAACCCCCCCACCTGCTCTCTACTACTTTCTAAAAGAGGCAAATTTCTTCCAGGCCAGACTGACCAGGGATTCTGTGTGTGTGTGTGGGGGGGGGGGTTGGGGGGAAATAATCTGGGCATGGAATTGGGGTCACTGTGGGTGGGCAGGTAGCCAAAAATAAAAATCCATAAAAATCCCGCCGCTTTAAGCAAACCTCGGTGGCATTTTAATTATGCCAATAAAGGCTTCTGCATCTGCATCTCAGTGGCATTTAATCTCAGCCCACCCCCACCCACTTCCCAAGCTCAATGCGCCCCCTCTATCCATCTCATCCCTCGGGCAGAAAAGAAAATATGGGAGTCAGCCAGTTGTCCCAATTGTGGCAAGGAAGGGCATTCTGCGGGGGGTTCGACTAGATGACCCACAAAGTCCGTTCCAACTCTGATTCTCGGTGGGCACCAAGAAAGGTGAGAGTGGGCACTGTCACCCAAAGATTTCATGGAAGAAAAGAGTTTTTGAGAGGAACAGGGCGTGGCCATCACCCAGTTGGGAGCTGGGTTGGTCTGTCTGCAGCAGGTACAAAAGAGCAAGAATCCAGGAGCACCTTAAAGACTAAAGAGAGCCAGTTTGGTGTAGTGGTTAGGTGTGCGGACTTCTAATCTGGCAAACCGGGTTTAATTCTGCACTCCCCCACGTGCAACCAGCTGGGTGACCTTGGGCTCGCCATGGCACTGATAAAACTGTTCTGACCGGGCAGTGATATCAGGGCTCTCTCAGCCTCACCCACCTCACAGGGTGTCTGTTGTGGGGAGAGGAAAGGGAAGGCGACTGTAAGCCGCTTTGAGCCACCTTCGGGTAGGGAAAAGCGGCATATAAGAACCAACTCTTCTTCTTCTTCTTCCTCTTCTTCTTACCAAACTTGTGGCAGGAAGTGAGCTTTTGAGATCTCTGAAGAAGTGAACAGTGACTTACGAAAGTCACACATTTTGTTAGTCTTTAAGGTGCTACTGAACTCTCACCGTTAATTTGTTATCTTTCTTGCTACTGGACAGTGATATTTGTAAGTGGGCCTGTGGCAGTTATTTGATAGGAAAAGTCTTCTGAAAACTAACTCTCTGGACAGAATCTCTAATTGCTTTGCGCATTCGTAAAAGAAGGGTACCAATTTCACTAACAAAAGGTGTGCAATGGGCAAGTTGGCTCCCATCGGCCCATTCTGAGCACGTTTCCGGACCGTGCCTCCTGCCGCTACTTTATTTACTGCAGCTGGCTGAAGTTTTATAGCCTGTTTCATGTATTAAAATTCAAATGTGGAAAACATTACCAGTGTCCTCCTTGATTTTTTTTTTCCCCCTGGAAAAAAAAAATTTCCCCCTTCAACTTCCTTTTCAGTGTGGAATGTATCAAATGGTCAAAGGCAAACTTAAAGACTGACTCTACGCAAAAACTATTTCCTTTGTTCTTGTGTTTTTACTTCAAAATTCAGACCAGTTTTCCAAAAAAGAAAATATGGAGGACCTGATAGTTTCTCGGCGTTTCGGATGGAGGGTTACCCTAACCCCGCACAGGGCGAGAACCGTGAATGAATGAGAAATCACCTTCAGTTGTCTTTTTCTGGTGGGAGAATTCCCCCCCCTTCCTTTTTTGGCCACATTTCCCAAAATTGCATGTCAGGGCCTTAAACTTTGTGCCTCAGGTTCATTTATTATTTTATATCCTTCATATAAACAAATAGGCGCATGAGATCAATGGCAAAACCAACAAAGTCTCATGCTTTATATGGTGCATAAGCAACATTTGGCAATCAAAGCAAACACACTTCTAGAAAGCAGAGGGGGAAAGCTTTTTTGTTGTTGTTGTTGTTTCAGAAAAAGTCACATCCAGGGGTCAGATATTTCCATCCAGTCCTGTGTGCGCACTGATATTTCGGGAACCTCCCCTCCCCCCTTTCCAAGTCATTCCTCTGCTACATCTGGCATATAAGAGGGAAGTACATATTTATGGAGCGACTCTCTCTGAAGTAATGCCCTGGGTCCATGTTGCATCAGTTTAACATATGCAGAGCGCAGAAAACTACCAAAGGAAGGGGGAGGGGGGGGGACCTTCTCTCCTTTGATTGAGAGCAGATCTACAGAAATAGTTGCAAGTCACAGATCTGGCTTTTAATAGAGCCAGATTTCTTCATTAAAAGCAGTATTGTTTAAACATGACAGGGTATATGTTTGCGCATGGAATCGCTTTGCGCAAACCCAGATATTCAGATTTCTACGTATCCCAGAGGTGCATGTTACATCACCTGAGGGCAAGATAGATTTCCTTTTGCAACTGCTGTTTAGAAACGGCACAGGGCCTGGTTTGTGCTCCTTTTATTGGAGACGGAGAAATGGAGAGGTGGGAGTCGGCGAAAGCATCTTTCTAACCTTCAGAGTCCAGGTCAACTAATTTTCAAGCTAGCATTTCATGTTCTTTTTTTAAAAAAAAATCCTATAAATGCCAGTGACTCACTTCTAGCCCTTAACAATACACTGCTCAAAAACAAAATGACTTTTAACTTTCATTTTAAGAGGTGATCTCTAGGGGGGAGGGAGTGGAAGGTCCTTTCTTTTAAATAGCCCTTCTTGCAATAACAAGCAAAACACAGTGGAAGTAAGTGCCATAAATTCACTGCCTTTCATCTTGATACGAATTAGGAGGCTTGCAGCAACACTTCTTGGCATCCATTAAACCTGGGCAAAGGGTATTTTGGCTAGGACAGCTGGCCCGGTTTCCTCGTATTTTTACAGGGGGACGCATTTCATTCAGAAATAAGCAAAGCTAGATGAAGTCTACGGCTGTGCAGTTCACCCATGGTAATTCCTTACAGAAAGGCTTTGTCCTAATGTCTTCCAGCTTCAGCCCCTAACGATGCTAAATGCCGAGAAGCTACTCAGTGACCCCACGCTGTATCCCCCCCCCCTCCTTTTCGGTATGTATCCTCTGGACATGGATTTCTGGCCTGAGCGATAGATCAAATTGGTCCCCACTGCAGGATCTTCTGGGCTGTCTTCCCATTCTGGCAACGCTCGTCCTGAACTCTCTCAGCACATATGGCGAATGGAATGGAACGCATGCAAATTCTCTGGGACTAAATACGGGGTTAAAAGCAGGGAAGAATGTCAACCGCCCCAAAGGACCTTTTACGCTATTTCGGAGATGCGGATTTTTACAGGCCGGACAATACGTATGCTGAACAAATTGAGAGGCGCATCCCGACAGATTCAGAGCATCTAGGGCAGGCTTTCTCAGCCAGGCTTTCTTGACGGCCCTGGAAGGGTTATCCAAATGGGTGGGAGTTAATTCGTTTAAACCATATTTTTAAAATTTGTTAAACATTTATCGGGTGATATGACCATATATCATGAGAAGGAAGGACTTCCTGGAGAAGAGCCTAATGGTTACAGTAGATGAGCAATTGGGATGTGAATGTCCTGCATAGTGCAGGAGGTTGGACTAGATGACCCATGAGGCCCCTTCCAACTCTATGATTCTATGGTGGGAGTGATTGAGGGCAAAAGAAGAAGAGGACGACAGAGAATGAGGTGGCTGGATGGAGTCACTGAAGTAGTTGGTGCAAGCTTAAATGGACTCCGGGGAATGGTAGAGGACAGGAAGGCCTGGAGGATCATTGTCCGTGGAGTAGCCATGGGTCAGACATGACTTCCACCTAACAACAACAATGACCATCTATATGACCATAGATGGTCAATCAATCAATCAATTTTATTTACAGTCATAGACCAACCAACCAATGGAAAACATAAAAGTACAGATATAAAATCAATTATGAATGGATAAAAACTACAAAATAAGAACAATTGTATATGGATCCAGTATAAAAGTATTATGGTGTAGGGTTGGTCCAGCTCTGCCTTATTTTTATAGCTATCCAAGCAAATTTAGCAATAATTATTGTTAGGTCTTTTATTTGCGTCTGACAGTATTAGCTGTTTCTTCAGACCTCAGGGACATTCTGCAAGAAACGAGGCCAGTGAATCTGTACAGAGGTGACGATAGAGTCTGCACGCAAATAGGATATGTTGACCTGCCCCACCCACCCAAAATAGCCAATGATGGGCTTGGAAGGGGGGGAGGGAGGGTTCCCGGGTGGGCATGTACACAGCTATGCCTCTCAACCACATTCTGCATGATTGTGCCACTTCTGGGGTTTCTCAGAGCCTGAAAAAATATTTCAGGGGTTTTTCAAGGGTAAAATAAAGTTAAGAAAGGCTGATGCAGAGCCTTTTCCCCTGGAACTATCAGAAAATAATGTCTCTCATATTACAATATCAGGTTAAATTAAGAAAACAGCCTAAACAGGAAGGTCAGGGTAGTTTCAGGATGGTGAAAATACCAGGAAGCATGATGCCTTGTTTGTAGAACATCCGTTCTCCATCAGGGAGAACTACAAAATATGTTGCATCATCTTGTTATATTTGGAATTCGTTGATTATGATCACATGACATCCTTACTAACCCTTAAAAGAGCTCCCACACATTCAACCCTGATGGTCTCAAATAAAACCGAGTACAAACACAATGCAGAAAAGAGTAACTTTCCCAGCGGGAAACACAATGCAGAAAAGAGTAACTTTAATGAAAGCAACAGGATTGACAGGAGTTTTAGGATGCTTAGGGCTAATCCTGCGTTGAGCAGGGGGTTGGACTAGATGGCCTGTATGGCCCCTTCCAACTCTATGATTCTATGAGTTCTGATGCCGAAAGCCATCTGTGAGAAAGGACATTAGGGAAAGGGTTGGAGAAACCAGGACGAAAGTCTTCTCCCAAGCAGTTACACCCTTCTAAGCCTATTGACTTCAGTAGATTTAGAAGTACAATCTTACATAAACTTATTCTAAGGTAAGTCTACTGACTGGGGAAGGCACTGGCAAATCACCCCGTATTGAGTCTGCCATGAAAACGCTAGGGCGTCACCCCAAGGGTCAGACATGACCTGGTGCTTGCACAGGGGATACCTTTACCTTTTAAGTCTACTGATTTCAGACCAGAGTACCTCTGTATGACCCTTGAAATTCAACCTCCTTGCTCTTCCCAGTGTATGGCCCATGCATCTAAATTTGCACCAGAAAGCAGCAGGTTTTATACCCAGAAGAGGTTGCTTCTTTGACAAATATATTCCAGCAATTCCTTTGTCCTGCTTATTCAGAATGTTCAAAGCCACTAAGACATTGTGAGTAGAATCTGAAATATTAACTGGAAGCCCCTTGTTCAAATCAGCGCTGAGTCCAGGGGAACAGTCCACAATCTTTCTAATATCTCCAGACTGCAGCATACAAATATGAATGCTGGCCTACTCTACAAAGTAGAGTAGTAAAGTAAGAGGTTTGACTACATAGTCAAATTATTGCTATTCTTTTGAAAATAATCTAAAAGAGCAAAACAAACCGCAGTGCCCCTTAATTGGGGAAGGGGAATGATGACACTTTCTGAGGATGTTCCCTTCTGAAAGGTGTGAAGCCCTGATTATCAAAGAGGCTTGCAATCACAAAAGAAAAATCTAGTCACCTGAACTAAAATCAGGGGTAGTCAAACTGAGGCCCTCCAGATGTCCATGGACTACAATTCCCAGGAGCCCCCTGCCAGCGAATGCTGGCAGGGGGCTCCTGGGAACTGTAGTCCATGGACATCTGGAGGGCCGCAGTTTGACTACCCCTGACTAAAATGGACGCTGTTTCATACATCAGCGAGTGATTCTGTTTTAAGACTGCTCAATTTAAGATCACCTGCTCTGTTTTGAGCCATAACAAAAGGCATGCTACTTGGATCTAAACAATATTCGATAAACAAATCTAGAAATGTTAATGTTGCGTGAAAATTTGAGATGCAACACTGTCTTAATGTCCATCCCAAATCAGATTAAGGTTGTTAGGCACTGGTGGGAATATAGGGGGAGGGAAACGTTGAATAAATCGAAAAAATAATAATAAACATGGGAAAAACCCTGAAGTGATGTTGCACCTCTCTAGGAATCAGCAAAAACTCTACAGCAAAACCAGGGCATTTCTGGCAATTCCTAGAGAAGACTGACATTCTTCCTAGGTCTTCCTTGCAGTGACATCACACTGTCAGCCCTGGCTGTTTTCTCTTCCTATTCTTTTTCCCCTGCCTGCCACTGATGCAGAGGTATGAAACAGGAGCCGGGGCAGAGAATCCCCCTGCCCCAGTAGGAAACTAGCAGACCTGACGGAGGTACAGAATTTAAACATATATTTAAGTGGACATAGCCCTAAATCTCACCTCTTAAGTGCTTTTCAAGAATTAAATGTAGAGTTCTGCCCCCTACGAAATGCACACCCCATAGCAGACAGAAGCCCCTGCCTTCTGAATGTTGCCCTAGCCATTTGTCAGCCAAAGGGCTCATGACGACAACAGACTTTTATTTATTTGGATTGGATTCTTATACCGCCCTTCCCTACTCTGGGCGGTTCACTTCTAATGAACATTGATTCATGAATACAGCCTCCTTTTGCCTGCCATACATAAAAAGCATAAATAGAAACTGCTCCAAGAATGTAGGTTCTCCAGTCGCGGATATATATATACAACATAAAAGCGATATACGCCAACATAAAACTCAGAGAGCTAATTATGTGTTTTTTTTCTGTAGAAAAGGAGTATGTTATAAAAGCAACTTACTTTATGAGTGGTATAAGCCTACATCTAGCATAAATTAAGTATAATAGCTTGAATAAATGTGCCCCAGTTAAAAAGCTAGGGTGGGGTGGGGGGGACAAACAGTTCACAAATTTTAATTAGTTTACTCTTGTTACTTTTTTTTTTTAAAAAAAGAGAGAAGTGTTTAATCCTGATAGCTTACCATTAGCGAGTGCCTATTGGCTGAAAGAAGACCTGTCCCATATCCGGATCCAAGACCTCCCATGGCTCCATTATGAGAAGGCCCTATTAAGCCATGCATGTCGCTATGACTACCGGGCATGGCAGTAGAAGGGCCCACTGCGTGGTTCCGGAGAACATGAATAGCGTCATCCAGCCTTTCCAAGCGGTCTTCAATCCGGCTTTGCTGTTTGTTTATGAAAAACAAATCAAGAGAAGCATCAGCAAACGCGAAAGCCACGGACGTCTGAGACAAAATGCAGAGAGATTAAGCATTGCACTTTTTTTTGGGGGGGGGTGTGGGGGGTCCTCTTACTGCTAACTTGAAGTGAGGAGGGCAAGTGGGTGGCGGTGCTGCAGAGCACGGGTGAAGTGCGTCCTAATTTGCACTGACATTTTGAACACAGTTCAAATGGTTTTGTTTTCACCCTGCAGAAGACCATGACAATGTTCCCTCTGAGGGACCCAAGTTAAGTTCTCTTCATAAATAGACAGCTTCATTTTCGTGGGCAAAACAGGTCCATTGACTCCTCATGAATGTAGCCACGGCAGTACAGCTCTTTGATTTTGCAAGCGTTTTGTATTACTTAGAAATACCGGATTTCCTATGCATTTCCCAAAAATTCATAGGAAGTCTAGAACTCTTTTACACTCGAGATGACCCTACGCAAGGGGAAGCAGCAGCCTGTCATGGACAGCGGCTGTTAGCAAGCTATGTTGAGGCCCGTGATTTCCGCTTAATCATAGGAAAAGAATGAGAAAGTGTATCTTAGACCCCCTACTCCATTCTACTGTTACCGCCTTGCTTCCTGCAGAACATGTACCCAAACTGCTTCCAGAGAATTAAACTCAAGTAAAACAGGTTTACTTCGCATAAACAAACCTTAAGAGTCACCCAGCTAGCATTACATGGAAAACACACACCCCCTCGTGATAAATTGTGCAATTCGGCCTTGTCTGCAGAACAAACGCATTCTCAAATAATCTTCCCCGTTGCTGCTGGATTTTTCCCACCGTTTGAAGTGAGGGAGGACAGTGGGATCGGTTGTGAAGAAATGTCGTGTCTGCCTTCGCTGAGCTACCGCACATCAAAAAGGAATAAAAAACGGGTAGGGAGATGGAAAATAAACTCTGACCAAAAAAAAATGCTTACTCGGCCTAACTGGTGTCCGCTATCTGTCCTTCTACGGTCCCACAAGAACGCATCCAAACTGAATCCGATAATCTTTATGGCAGTTCGAGGGAACAGGTTGGTTATTCATATATTCACTTCAAACAGTTTGCTGGGAGTGCAAAATCTAATGCAAACAATCGTACGCATGTCCGGGAGCTTAGAAACGTCCATTGTTTTTGACTTCTTCATCTTTTCGAACTCTCCTAAGTTGCAAAAGTATTTTATCATGCAGAATAATTTGGTGGACGATTTGTTCGAGAAAATCAGTTCAAAGCACCCGTAGGTACTAGTTCAGTCCATTCTTCTTTGGTTCTCTGACCCGCTTAAATCTTTCATGAGATCTGACATGGAAAAAAAAGCTTTGGATGTCCTTAGTTCTCCCATTGCCTCTGCAAAGCAGAGACCATGCCCAGAATCCAGTCACTAACATTAAAAAGCTAATAAAAATTCCTGAGATCTAATATTTACATCCCATTTCCCTTATTAGGGCACGTCTGGCAATCACCTCGTGGTGAGACTGATGTGTTAGTCAGCAACACATGCCCAAATGCCACATTTTTAGGGCTTACGGCAACTTTTTAAGGCTTGCTGGGCATGTGCAGATCAATAAAAACCGGAGCTATTAATCGCCAGGTTTCTTCCCTCCAAGCTCCATTGTATCACTTGACCATTAGAAAAAAAAACTCTCCAAAATATCCAAAACAAAGTGCTAGAAAGTGGTGGCGAGGATTCATCTTGAGCTAGATGAAGTAAATAACCACTAATTCTATTTACGCTTGCAGCAGTATAATAATTATCGGACATTGCTTCAAGATAGTGGCATCACTTCAGTCACCAGCTTGGTGTTGTAGTCCGTAATTATTCCTGAGTAAAACAAAAAAATCTCAGGGAAGCTGACAGTAAGTTTTGCATGATTCAGCAGCTTGGTGCTGTGGTTAAGAGTAGTGGCAATCTGGAGAACCCGGTTTGGTTCCTCACTCCTCCACATGCAGCCAGCTGGATGACCTTCGGCCAGTCCCATTTCTCTTAGAGCTCTCTCGGCCTCACCTCACTCACAGGGTGTCTGCTGTGCTGAGAGAAGGACAGACAATCGTAAGCTGCTTTGAGCTCTTCTCTTCTTCTTCTATGTGGTCGTTCTTGTAGCCCTCGGTGATTCTGTGCTACTGCGGTGCATTTGTTTTCCCCATTGTTTATGGATAATCAAAAGTACACTCGTGAGATGATTTCACGTCTCCCAGAAAATCAAAAGGTGTTTCCTAGCAATTGACCAGGACAGCTTCTCATTTCATCCTTCCTTTTAAATAAAAAATAATCGCAATTTCTTTAATTTCCATCTTAACCAGCACCATCCTAACACACATTGCATCATGTTCTAAATAATCTTAACCTGTTCTTTATGTTCTTCTGATTTGCTTTCCAAATGTGGTGTTTTGTAGCCAATTCTCCATTTCTGACGGTAATTTAAATGCATTACTAGTCACTATTAAGTCATATTTTATTGTATAGAACAAAGGTTTTGCTAAAAATATCTCATGGGTGAGTCTCCATATTACCAATTTTGAAAATGATCAGAAAGTGTTGTGTTAAAAACAACAATATCAACAACAACTAAGGACGTTGTAACCTCTAACAAAAAGAAAACCTGCATGATAAAGGGGAAAAAAAGATAGCAAGTAAATACTGACATAGAGGAGGTCACCGGTCAAAAACATACCAAAGAGTGTAAGGGACCTTCATAATTGGGAGATGATGAAGCTTGCCCTCCATTTCTAGACCAAACAGCTGTGCCTGCTAATAGTAAAATGGGAGTTACCACTGGAACGATGCAAACAAAAATGCCTTTTCAAACATTTCGGAGAGCACTGTAGACGTGTACATGCCATTTCCCAGACAGATGTAGGGAAAAGTTACAGCGAACTTCTCAGGTATACATTTATTTTACAGACACAAATACACATTAATATTGGCACCATTGAAACCAGCTACTTGGGTCTCCAAGGCTAGTTGCAAACACTGAAGGCTCCACTACTCTGGCGGTTGTACCTAATAAAAGCCGGAGAAGCTATATCTGAATCCAGTAGCACCTTGGTCTCTAGGATGCTATGGACTCTAATCCTGCTGTATTATTGCAGCTCAACATGGCTGCCCTCTGAAACTTACTTTCATGAGGAAGAGATGTATCACTGATGGAAGAAACGTAACTTTAAAAGGAAGCACCAAGGGAATGGCTAAATACGTGAAGAGCCGAGCCAGATGAGGACAGAATGAGTGCTCAAGTGAAAATACCACTGATGGTTCAGGTTTAATGGTAGACATTGGTTTGCTGTGGCATGGAGCCTTGAAGGTGTTTCAACCTTGCTGTTGTAATCCTTGCGCCCCCTCCCTCTTTCCATGGCAAAGTTAATGTAGTCACTTCCACTTGAGCAGCAAACTGCGGTTGGTGCTTTCCCTGCTGACAGCAATTTATGGTCGGAGACAAAAGCAGACGACGGTTTGTTGCAAAAAGTGGAAGCGACACATTGACCATTTACGCACTGAGAACTTCAGTGCCCCAGCTCCTATGCAGGAGCACAAACAGAGGGCGGCTGGGGTGCACCACTCCAAATGCTCCCCCATGTGGGTGCAGGAAGAGGTGGGGCAACCTGCCATGACTAAAACTCCAGCCTGCAGCCCGGCATGAAACCTCCAGGGCATAAACGGTCATTGTCTTGCCAAATGCAAGAGTGGGAGGGGAGGGGACCATGTGAGTGATTGTTCGCATAAACAGCAAACCACAGTTCGGTGTTACATCTGGCCTGTGCCACTAAATCACTGAACGTACAAGTTAGACTAATTTTAATCAAGTATTACTAGCTTAATAGCACACAAGATATCTTGCTTAAAAAAAAATCTTATTCATTGTAACAGACTAATGGGAGACAAGTTTCCTGGTGGACTGTGCCAATTCACATTTTCGTAGTTTGAGGTCATTGGCTCCAAAATACAGTAGTACATACAGAAAAGCGAAGATTAAAAAGGGATTTCTTTTTATCTGAGTGAAACTAAGCCTTTAAAAAAGCCTTGAAATACAAGCGAGTTAAGGGTATAATGTATCCATTTTCTAATCAAGTCACAATGACTACACAGGGATCCAATGTTGTTTTGGAAATTCCCCTTCGTGGGTGGTGCCTATGAGTATTAGTAATCTGGATATTCACAATGTCACCACCACCCCCTTGTAGGCCTATAAAATTGTTGAGAAGAACCTTTAGAATATAGGTAAAAACCAAAGCCATGTTAGATTAAATTGGTGACCTTGGGTCATCTACTCTCTTTCAGTTTCAGCAAGCTTGTCAGGTAGAGGTGGGGACAAAAAGAGGGACAGGAGAGGCATACATCCTGCCCCAAATTCCTTAGAGGGGCAAAATTAGACAGAACTGCAAAGAGTATTGGTGGCGATTTTGCATTGGGAAGGCAATGTAGAGAAAGTTATGACTCACTGGTCAGTCTCAGTAACTCTTGCTGGGTCATGTTTACAGAACATTTTCAACCGTTACAGTCTGGGAGAAGAACAAGCACTCCCAATATCATCTGAGCGTGATCTGCTACAGTTATATCTTCCTTGCAAAACAATAGGATTTTGTGGGGGGAACGGTAAACCTTGTGAAAACTTTATAACTTGACTGGTTTGCACTTCTTTGAAAAAGTCTCTTTCTCTTTCCTATATTATTACACCTGGAACCAGGTAAGACATGTCAATGGATGGAATGGTCCAAATTCTTAGGTAATTGTTGGGTTTCGTCATCATCAGTGCTCTTAACCGTCAAGTTCGTGCTACTCTTAGAAGCAACGGGTAATCTGGAGTAAGCATATTATAGAATAAGTTTGCTTCCTCAAGCCAGGATATATGTTGCCTGGCTGATAAACCATTTAGAACAGACTAACTAGAAGAAAAAGTGGGTGATGAACAAACTGATAAGACCGTGAAAGAATTCACATTTGACTCAGGAGGTTTGGTATTTTCTTCCTCTCTTTTTCTGTCTTAGAATGCTTCTGGTAGATGGCACAAGAATTGGAAAGACCCCCTATCAAAAATCCCAGAGGAAGAAATCTCTGCTATTAGACATGGTTTTAAATTATCTTAACAATGTTTAACATTTAAATGATAAAGTTTAACCAGAATGTTTATTTATGTATTTTATAGCTGATGAACACTGCCCTGAGCCAATTTCAGGGGTGCAGTATAGAAATCTAATAAATGAATAAATGAATTAAAAACTCCATGTGAGAATGGTAAGGCCAGAGCTTTCTCCATCCTGGCCCTCAACTGGTAGAACAAACTCCCAGAGAAGATCAGGGCTCTAATGGAACTTGAACAGCTACGCAGGGCCTGCAAAAGAAGCTGCCAGGCATTTGGTTGAGGTCAACCTGAACCACCACTTCCCACGGGCCCTCCCCCTGAGCCTCCTTCATATAGCCCCCACTGCAGTTCCGCCCAACCCACTGGGCTATAAGTATGCGTTAATGTTCTCCATATTATTCTATTGTTCTACTATTGCTTGCTGTTATCACTGTATTAAACTGAGTTATCTGTATTGTTTCTGTTTCAGGTGAACCGCCCTGAGCCTTCAAGGAGGGTGATATATAAATTTATTTATTTATATATGCCACCACCCATGAAGGCTCAGGGGCGGTTCACCTAAAACAGAAGCAATGTAATAAATATAAATAAATGTTTGCCCTGTTAAAATCATTAGGACCAATGCACCTGAGCAAGTTAAGACTCTCCTCAATTTTCTTGCAATAGCTGATGCAAAAGGGGCAATTGCTAGCACAGGGGTAGTCAAACTGCGGCCCTCCAGATGTCCGTGGACTACAATTCCCAGGAGCCCCTGCCAGCATTTGCTGGCAGGGGCTCCTGGGAATTGTAGTCCACGGACATCTGGAGGGCCGCAGTTTGACTACCCTTGTCTAGCATAACGAAGATAGCTAATAAAACGAGGATTCATGAAACAAGGACAAAATGGCTTCAAATGCATTTCTATTGATCTAAATGATAACAAAATCCAGCCTTTATTTATTTCTGGTGGGCTGATACTGTTTCTGGTGGGCTACCCTGTACAGTAGGAGTATATTTAAGCCTCTCCTACTTTTTGTAATGTTGAAATGTTCAGTAAAATAGAATTTTAACCACAATACCTGAGAGAGAAGGGGGAGAACCAACGGGAGTTGAAGGATTTGATGAAAAGCTGTTGTTGGTGTGGTCTGGAGAGTAGATCTTTAAAAGATGATAAACAATTAATCTAAAGCCATTCACGTACAGACGTAGACAGAGCTCTGGCACATCTGTTCATTTGGGGGAGACGAAAAATCTCTTGTTCCCTCACAAATATTACGTCAGAACACAAGTTATAATTAGCCCAAACAGCACGACAAGCTCATTCTGAAGCGATGGATAGCAGTCATGATGGGACATGGAGAACGGGCATCTTTCCCCCTCCCTTATTTTGATCACAGTCTTAATCATGCTAACACATCGTGTTGTCGTGGGAATGAATTTCACGTGGCGCTTTCCATGTCAACATGGGCAGGGAGAGATTTTAAAGAATGGTTCCATTCCATGTTCCGTCCTTTTTGTAAATCCAACAGAGTTAAGAACTTTAGGCCAAAGGGGGATTAGGTAACATGAGATCTGGCACGATATGGTTTCTGAGCACAAGTTCTGCCGGCATAGGTCGAATCCGTACCATTCGGTATCCTCGTCAGGTGAAGCTGCCGTTATCAGTTTAACGCATGTTTAACATCACAGATCACTGAACTCTTATCACATCAAACAATTATCAAATAATGGGAAGCATGCTGGGAACTCCCATAAGCGACTGCTTGTGCTGACTGTAAGAGCCGTTCCTTTGAATCCCACACAGGCTATTAAATTAATTTACTGCCTGATCATCTCCCCTGTTCATCAAAGCCTCGGGGCCACTTAAAAGTAGATTTTGTATCGTACACACTGTATGGGAATTGAGCTAATTTTTGTCCTATCATATTTATTAGTCAGACATGAAGAATGCCAATTCTCATGAGAACTCAGTGGGACCCAGTCTGCCCAGAAAATAAATTTACAGTGGTTCTTCTTTAAAAAGTCAGCATACATCCAAATGTGCCACGGTATTTCAAACAATACATTGTTACCCATGGTAAGGGAAAGAGAATAGATAAATAAAAGGACCGGGCTTGGGACAAGAAACCGGTAACAGCTGCATGGCAAACCGGCATACACACTGACTTTTAAATACTAACCATTGCAAAGAAATAGACTGGGAGTGGCCAAGCTATGGCTTTCCAGATGTTCATGGACTAGAGTTCCCATAAGCCCCTTACGGCATGGGAAATTGGCAGGGGCTCATGGGAATTGTAGTCTGTTATCCAGAGAGCCACAGTTTGGCCACCCCTGAAGGAGACAATGGGGTAACTTTGTTGCCCAAGAAGTGTGGCACCTTCTTTCCCACAAGCAGCTCTGATGTAGACGGGGTAATGGTTAAATGACCCGACCATGCCGGTGAAAACTAATTATTCTGATTGCTCAAGTGGACTCGGCACCCTGAGACTGCATGGGATGCCAATTCCATAGGAAAAGCTTCCTATAAGGTGCCCTCAACCACATGGTTGAGTCTGTTAAGCTATTATCCCCGCCATGGAGACGATGCTTGCCGAAAAGCAGATTCCACAAAACCAGGGCAATGTCCAAAGAGCCCTTGAGGATAAGAAGAAAAACACAGAACTGAAAACCGTACCCTGTCTTGATTACTCTTTTTCTCTGGGATGTTGTGATTTCAAAATCACACGCTGTCTTGGATTTGAGGACAGGGATTCGTTTTCGGAAGTTCTGGACACAGCCCATCCAGTCTCTGTGATAAACCCAAGTGTGACAGCTCCAACTCGGAGGGCAGGCCTGCTCTAAAAAAAACCAGCATGACTTCTTCCAAGAAACCTTGGAATCACAGTTTTGTGGAAGAAGGGCGGGTTCTCTATGACAGAGGTAGTCAACCTGTGGTCCTCCAGATGTCCATGGACTACAATTCCCATGAATTCTCATGGGAATTACAGTCCATGGACATTTGGAGGACCACAGGTTGACTACCCCTGCTCTAGGAGAATGTCCACCGCATTCTCAAATGCCCAACGTCTCTTGGAGGAAGAAAGGGTGCAGAAACCAGTTTGAGATGGGTTTATCCTTGTACTGCAGATGTGCCCTCATTTCCCAGGGATGCTAACATTTAAGACTCTAACCTGTGTTCCAAATGGAAGAAGAGAAGCAGTATCCAGAAACTCCGCAGAACTAATTCCGCTATGGAGTAATGCTACGCAAGATTCCATTTTGGAAAGAGTCGGGAGAATGGAAAATTGATGGGCATGGCCCCAAACCAACAATTTGCACCAAATCATCAACGTATTCCAAGAGATCTTCTTTTGCCATATGACAATGCTTACGGTATTCCATCACCCACCCCCTGTTAGAATAAATCTACTTAAAATATTTGGAAATGGATTCTGACTCAAGTTCATGCGACAAAAGGGACCCCAAAGCAAAGATTTCCTTACAGATGCAAGTGCTTTCCCCAATGCATCGCCTGTCTGTGAACTTCCTGCAGCTCCACTTCCTCTGTTTGCTGAAAAAACAAAACATTGGATTTAAAGACAGGCAGGCAAATCATTCCTTTTTCTATTCCTGGTCTAGGTGTCCATCATTCAATGGCATTTTAATGCTTATTGCATGACACGGATCTTTAATTAGCATTAATTTCGTTTGCCAAGGAAGACCTCAAACATATTTCAAAAACCAGACATGTGTGTGTGTGTGTGTGTGTGTGTGTATGTATATAGAAAGAAACAGATCAAATTTCATTAAAGGGATAATATGGGTATTATTTTCCAACACTCTCCAGAACTACCTCTGGGGAATCCCTAGAAAGGGACCTTTGGTGATTCCTCTCTCCTGTATCTTTCGCCATAAGAAGAGCATTGCTGATTGGGCAGGCCCCTAGAGCTCCTGCCTTCCATCGCTGTCCGCTCCCTGATCATCTTCCAGATGCGCCTGGCTGCCCACGAGGCACTACCGGCCGCGCTCAGGCCTACCGCCCACACCTTTGCAGGGCCCTCGGAGGGGATGACGAGGTGGCGTATGCCACGGGGCTAATGGCTGGCCCGCTCGCCACGCTCACTTGCCGGCCGTGCCGCCCCCCCCCCCGGAGGCCCGCCGCCACCATATCACGTCCTCTGACGGTGCCATCACAGGGCCAGGCTATGTGATGGAGGAGGCACCCCACACACACGGTGCTTTCAGGAGGCGGCACCACTGCTTGCTGATGGCACCCACTGCTACCAAAGGCCCTCCGTGAGCACAAGCGCGCCCACCACCATCAAGTGGTGGCACATCCCCTCCAAAGTAGGGCCTTCGGCACTCAGAGGTAGCTGACCATTCGGAGGGCCCACACCGCCACAGACTCCAGGAGGCTGCTATTGCCCACTGCATTCCCCCCTGCAGCGGGCTTCGCGGCTAGTACCTTGAATAAAACGATTTAAGAGTGCCATTGGACTCTAAATTTGTTTTGATGCTTCAGACCAATGGCTACCCACTTGAATCTTGCCTCTGCATCTTGACCCTGATATTCCTTGGAGGTCTCCCATCCAAGTGCTAGCCAGGGCTGCTCTTGCTTAGCTTCCCAGATCAAATAAGGTACGTTAGTCTAAGCTATCCTGGCCAGGGCCTTAAGTAGCTACTTTTTTATTAATTTTCATGCATGATTGGGAAAACCATTTTCATGCCTATTTCTTGGGTACATTTCTCAACTTGTTTTATCATGTTGTTACACCTCTGTACAACTGCCACGATAGAAGTCAGTTTTAACACTGATGTTTCTACCAAATTTCATTTTGGGAGAAAGGATATGTTCTAAGTAGAGGGAATGAAAGAAACATGAAATTTCAAACTGAACCAGAGTGGTCAAGAAATTTAGTAATGTCCTTATATTTCACTGATGGGAAAATTAAGATCTGGCTGACTCTAGGGAATCAGTGAATGACCTTCCCACAATTGTACAATGCTACTGGAGCCAAAGAAACATGCAAAAATTGTTGCCATGGATTTAGAAATGACACTACTGTGCTGAAATCACAATATACTCTTGCTAGAATAAGTACTGAAATCCTATGGGATCTTGTGTGGGCAGACACAGAGGCTTGCTATTCACAACAACTTGCCTACAAGTTTACAAGGTTTACAAGGAAAGTATCCAAGAAGAGAGCAGCTGCTTGACTTCCTAACAAACCTATCTAGGACCTAGTCTGCACACAATAGATAATGCACTTTCAATGCACTGTTGAAGTAAATTTTCCTGTTCCGCACAGGAAAATCCAGCTGCCAAAGCACATTGAAAGTGCATTATCCTGTGTGTGCAGACTATGCCTAGTTAAACCAAATAACCAGGATTAAATGTATCCAAGCACACTATTTAAAGATCCTATCCTAATCACACTTAAAGTAGGTAGCCTGTCCCTCTATCTAAGAACTTACATGAAATGCACAGCTTGTCTGGCTCCAAAAGATAATACCCATCTCCAGACTCAGATAACCAAATACAGTGGTTCAAATATTCTTTTTTATTTATACTTGGAACTAAATCAATCATGACTTTAACAGTAGCCTAGCTGTTATGGAACCAGGATGGTATAGTAGAGCAGCCCTTTTCAACTTTTCTACCATTGAGAAACCCCTGAAACATTCTTCAGGCTTTGAGAAACCCCAGAAGGGAAACAAATGTACAGAATATGGTTGGAAAACGTAGTTGGGGGCCCATCCCCTTCACACTCCCTCCAGGACCCTCAGACCATTTATTTGGGGGTGGGAGAGAAATTAACATGACCATACAGGGTCATATCACCCAATAAACATTCAACACATTTTAGAAATATATTAAAAATTAATTAACCCTCACCCATTTGGGAAACCCAGGGTCCTCAAGAAACTCCAGGGTTTCACGAAATCCTGGTTGAGAAAGCCTGGGTTACAGAGTTGGACTGGGAGACTCAAGTATACCCACTTTGATAGGGAGGACCTCTGGGTAACAGCCTAACCTACCTCGCTGGGTTATCGTAAAGGTAAAATGGAGGAGAGGAGAACCATGCAATCCATTTTGTGTTGCCCCCGGGCAGAAAGGCAGGACACCAATAGAGTGGAAATATAAAACTCACTTAAAAAAAAAAACCCAGAACACAAACCTTGACCTAACCTCAACATTTTTTAAAAAAAACTGATGACTGATGATGGAAACAGCAACAATTTTTCCTTTTCAAAAGAAGAGAACTCTTCTGATCACTTTTGATCTAGAATACAGTATTGCCATGCTTATCTCTGTAACCACGAGGACTTGGCATTCGTTTCTTTGGAACCAAAGAGCTCGTATCCAGTAAGAACACAGAGATTGCCCATAAATACTAAAATGTTGCTCAAAAGACATTTCTTCCCCATCCTCATCTATATCTCCAGGTGAGGGCTTAGGACCGTTTCTTTACCCTTGAATTAGTGCAGCTTTTCTAAACAGCTAAAGAACATGCTCTTAAGAAATGCAGGGATAAGATAATATTTAAAGGTTGTTGCCAGACAGATGAGAGATTCTGGAGTATCCAGCTGAGTGGATATTGTGAATACCTGGCTGAATTACTAATTTTTCATTTACTACTGCACTGAGTTTCTTTTGTGGAAGAAACTCATGAAATGAAGGCAGAAATGGATTTTGGTAAATGAAGAGTCAGGGCTGGGAAGAGATCAGAAAACAGAGGTCAAGGAGGCAGAGGGACTGACATTTTCCTTTCAATGGTTCTTCTAGGTTGCTGAAGTAAACTAGCGAGGAAGGATGAACTTTTTACCCTGTTTGATCAAACTAAATCTCTCCAGGTTCAATGCAAGTGTAAATATACATGTGCATTGCTTCTTTTCTTTTCATAGGCTGGCTTCTGTGCATGTAATGTGCTTTCTGTGCACAAATAGGATATTTGTTTGGTATATTTTTTATTTATTGCACCCTTCCTTTCTTGAGCTCAGAGCAGCTTTTATTGTTCTCCCCTCCTCCATCTTATCCTCACAACAACCCTGCGAGGTAGCTTAGGTTGAGAGAGTGACTGACTCAAGGTTAACCATAAACAGAGTAGAGATTTGAACCCAAATTTTCCCGATCATGCTGCCTTTTCAACTAAGAAGAAACCAGGAGCAACCTGAATACAAATATTCTTAGAGTGCATTCAGATGACCTACAACCCTGAGATAAGTTTACTGCAGAGTCACTGTAAGTATGCAGTGATTCAGACATCGGTAGCAGTCAGCCACACAGCGCATGAATTTTACAAGAATTTTACAAAATAATGTAGGTTGCAGAGATGTGAATTTCACGTTGCCGCATCATCTGATGCTACAGACAATTAGTTCTTGCAGCCATGTTTTTTAAAGTCCTTTGGCGACCATGTGGCAAAAATCCTCCACAAAATTCTTGTGACCTTGGGGCTGGGTAGATTTGTACAAATTTGTAGAGAGGAAAAGTTATCGTGTTCTACTATCAGATATTATTCTACTGTTAAATGGTCCTCTGTTACATGTTCTACCATTAGAAATGTTCTATATTCACAATCAGACTGCAATTTTCATTGTGAACTGTCCTGAGCCGCAAGGGAGGGTGGTATATAAATGTAATGAGATAATAATAAAATAATAAATTGATCCAGAAGGCCATTAAGAAAATTCTTTCCCTCTCGACACAGTATTTCTCAAGGGGGCAGCTAGCATCCACAAGAGGTACCTTTGCAAGGGCAAAAGACAGCCTCCAATGGCAAATTCAACTTAAGCATGCCAACTCATCAGGGGGCCGTGTAGAAAAGCCTTCCCATTCAACTTTTGATGTGATCCTATTGGCACCGGAATGGTCCAATGTAATCTTGGCACTCAATGGGAACTAAGGCACTCGGGGATTCCAATCTCCTGCTAACTCCTGATTACATAATACTGATTAATTTATTTCTTTAAATAATGCACTTCATGCTTCAACCCACCAAAGGTTCCTGTAGGGAGTAATGACCGCCACTAAAAATACTAACAATCAGTATTAACAATCAAAAAGTCACAAATTACAAATCAACATCAAAACAATAAAAACATATACAAATCCAAAGCAATGAGAAAAACGACAACATAAGAAGAGCCCTGCTGGACCAGACCAGTGGTCCATCTAGTCTAACATCCTGTCCACACAGTGACCCACCAGTTCCTTTCCAGAGTCAACAACAGGACATAGAGGCTGAGGCTGTCTCCTCAAGTTGTCTCCAAGTAGTCACCATGGTTAGAGAACCATGACTATCATCCATTACACAATTAAAAGAGGATGTTAAAAGAATGGTTGGGGGGGGGAGATAAAGATTCTACACATATCTATTGAAGAGCTAAAAAGGCAAACAGAACATCTAGTCTCTCTTTAACAATGGCTGAGTTGGCTTAAAACATTTCTCAAAAAAAAAAAGGTACCATTGAGCAACCCCTCAGGCTTTGAGAAGCTCCAGAAATGGCGGAATTGTACAGAGTATAGTTGGGAAGTACAGTTGTGCACCTGCCAACCTGGGGCCCCTCCCCTTCCCACCCCCCCAGGCCCATCATTGGCCATTTTGGGGTCAATTTTTTTGGGGGGAGAGGTCAGTCGGCATGGCCATGGATGGTCATATCACCCAATAAATGTTTAACAGATTTTAAAATATATTAAAAATTAACTCTCACCCATTTGAGAAACTCTTCCAGGGCCATAAAGAAACCCCAGGAGTTCATGAAACCCTTTTTGAGAAAGCCAGGTTTAGAATGACATTTGCTGGACTTTATTCAATCCAAGGTTTTACTGCCTCTTGCCAGCAGAGACTTGAATTCAACTTCCTGAGAATCTGCTCTAAAGCCAACACATAGTACTGGCTTTAACAGACTTAATAGCATGTCCTGGAGCATTCTCCCTTCCAAAACATTTTGGCTGTTTTGTTTTGTTTTTTTGGAAACATCTAGCCTGAAGAAGTCTGGCAATCTCAAAAGATTGCACAGGGTTATGTGTCACTGGATTTTGCTTTTGGATCAATAGAGCTGTAAACAAAATCTTTCTACTTATATGCTACCTGTCTCTCTTAGGCCGTCTTCCTGTGGAGGCATACAACAGAGGCCACAGTGGAGGCAGGTTCATATGGGCATAAGTGGCCATTTACATGCCTTGGATAGGCCTCGTGGAAAGTATATTTCAGTAGTCTAATACGGATGTGAGCGGAGCACAGATACCCATGGTCAAGATTTTGCTTTTCTAGGAAAAGATACAGAAAGTACCCCAGCCAAAGCTGGGCAGAGGCACCCTGCCCCTCCACCTATAAGCATGAACTGAATAATATTCCCAAGTCACATTTCAGCTGAAAATAAGAAACAGAAGTCTCATATATGTGACAGATCCATATATACACTGAACATGAAGAAGAAGAGTTGGTTCTTATCTACCGCTTTCAATCGAAGGAGGCTCAAAGTGGCTTACAGACGCCTTCCCATTCCTCTCCCCACAACAGACACCCTGTGGGGTGGGTGAGGCTGAGAGAGCCCTGATATCACTGCTCGGTCAGAACAGTTTTATCAGTGCCGTGGTGAGCCCAAGGTCACCCAGCTGGCTGCATGTGGGAGAGTGCAGAATCGAACCTGGCATGCCAGATTAGAAGTCTGCACTCCTAACCACTACACCAAACTGGGTCTCTGCAAGAAGACTTCCTGTGATCAGAGACATTCCAAAACCATCACCACTGGTCATGGGGAGCAGGCATACACAAAACTACTTCCTCCATTCAGTTGTCCATACAGACATCTAAGCAACTGCACAGAGGCGGGGGGGGGGAGTGCCACATGTTCGTTCCCACTCCCCCATTCAGTGAATGTGTAGGACTGTGATATCTACTGGGCAAGAGCTGAGTGTCCACAACATGCTGTTGACAAATCCCCTAATAGCCTATCGTGGTTGAGGGCAGGTGGATCAACAGAATTCACACTGCTTGGTTGCCTCTGAAGGTTATCCATCGCTCAAGATGGTCTCAGTTCCAAAACCAGACTTGAAGCCAGATTGAAAGAGATTCAGAATACCTCTCTCATCCAAGAAAGGACAGAGATGTGGACACTGGATGGAATTGTACTGAGTGAACCACAGTCTGATCCCACTCATTTCTGGCATCAAGGGCAGGGGGTTTCACATTTGAAGATATTACTTGCATGTCAGTGTGACTACATGTACCAGTCTTTAAACCTTTCTTTGACAACAGCCCTTTTAGAAGGTCCTCTCAGGTTCCATGGCCCTTGTTTGCACAATGAGCTAGGCCTTTAAAAGGCCTAAACTAGGAGTGAACTAACTATCCTCAATGTACCTGGTCTTCTATATAGGCAAGACAGATTTCTAGAGCATTTGACCAAAAGAAGCATTAAAAGAACGCATCAATTCAAGCACACGCAAAGGAATGGATGACATGACTTCTTTTTCTTTCCCTTGACAAGGGTCAAACTTTCATACATGACAAAAACCGTACTTTGTTCAGTTACTGGAGCTCCCCATAAACCCTTTGGTTTGGGGGTCCCTTTCTCACATTTTTCAGTCTGTGGCCCCCCTTCAAATGTGCCAGGGCCCCATATAACCCCGGTGAGAATCACTGGATTGAACACTGACACTGGAATCCTGCCAGACTCCAGTTGTATCACATCTTACAGGCAACATACAGTAAAGAAGCTCAGAAGAAGAAGAAGAAGAGTTGGTTCTTATATGCCGCTTTTCTCTACCTGAAGGAGGCTCAAAGGGGCTTACAGTCGCCTTCCCATTCCTCTCCCCACAACAAACACCCTGTGGGGTGGATGAGGCTGAGAGAGTCCTGATATCACTGCTCGGTCAGAACAGCTTTCTCAGTGCTGTGGCAAGCCCAAGGTCACCCAGCTGGTTGCATGTGGGGGAGCGCAGAATCGAACCTGGCTTGCCAGATTAGAAGTCTGCACTCCTAACCACTACACCAAGCTGGCTACACCAAACATCACATGATCCAAAATCTACATATATTTTCCTAGAAAGGTCTCTCTGTTGTAAGATATTAGGACACCGATAGAAAACTTGGACCAGATTGATATTTGATATTTCCAGTCTTCCCAAGATAAGATACACTGAAACAGCAGGATAAAAAATTCATGTCCCTTCAGTGCCATATGACAGTTTATCATCCCTTTGCACTAGAAGCTTAACATGCTTGTAAAAAAATTAAGTGCAGTATTATGTGACTGTTCTAATAAAAAAAAAATCACAGTAAAACCAAGGCCTCAAGGGAAAGCACAAATCATGTTTCCACTAAAAAAGCCACATTCTGCCATGCATCATGTCATTCAAACATGTCATTTAGAGTGAGAGTAGAAAGCAGGATTAATACATGAATGAGGCAGATATTCTTTAGCATATGCTACATTAAATCTATCCTGTAAGTGGCTGCTTAAATTCCACATAGATCTGAACCTTTGAAAACACATGAGTAATACTTCGCCCAGACTTAAAGCATCACTCTGCGCTAATATTCTCCGGTGGTCTGCTTGGAAATTTTGTTTTGCTTGGAAATCTTGCATTCAGTTCACTTTGGGACATAGACATGGTTTATGCAAGCATTTTCCTGTAAAGAAAAAAGCCACGGGTTCGGGGGCGGAGCATCTGTTTGTTAGTAGATGCTTCCTAGTTCAACCCCCAGAATCACCAGGTAGTAGATGATGTGAAATAGCTCCGTCTTAGACCATCCAGGGGCACGTCTAGCCCGGGTAGACAACACTGACCCTGATCAAGCAACTGTCTGACTCAGGAGAAGAAGAAGAAGAAGAGCTGGTTCTTATATGCCACTTTTCTCTACCCGATGGAATCTCAAAGCGGCTTACAGTCGCCTTCCCTTTCCTCTCCCCACAACAGACACCCTGTGAGGTGGGTGAGGCTGAGAGAGCCCTGATATCACTGCTCGGTCAGAACAGCTTTATCAGCGCCGGGGCAAGCCCAAGATCACCCAGCTGGTTGCATATACAGGAGCGCAGAATTGAACCCGGTTTGCCAGATTAGAAGTCGGCACTCCTAACCACTGCACCAAACTGGCTGTGTTTATGTAATTTGAAAGCTGTGTTCATGTAATTTGACATGGCAGCAATGGGTGATAAAGGAAAAAATAAAGGAAAATGATCAAAGAAAGAACAACAGGTTAGCAATGGGTTCGGATTGGGGTTTTCACCAACTGAATCCAAAGCCCCAAAACAAACTGGTTCTGTTTGCGATGGTCAGTTTTGCTCCGCCTCCTTCCAAAGGAGGGGAAGTGAACGGGACTGCTAAAATGGCAGTCAGGAGTGCCCACCCTGCCGTCAGGCTAAAATGGCTGCAAGCCATTTCATCGACTGATTTTGGCCCCATCCTGCGGAGAAGTGAAAGGGAGTGCTAAAATGGCTGCCAGTCATTTCAGGCTGACAGCAGATGGGTGAGCTTGTCAGAGCGGTTAAAGGGCTGCCAGCCATTTAAAACCAACAGCTGTCAGGCATGCCCATCTGCTGTCAGCCTGAAACGGCCGGCAGCCATTTTATTATTTATTTATTAGATTTCTATACCACTGTCCTGAAACCAGCTCAGTGGTCTCTTTTGCTTCTGAGGGGGGCAAATCAACAGATGAAATGGCTGCCAGGATGGGTGCTGTTTTCTGCTGTCAGCCTGAAATAGCAGGCAGTGATTTTAGCACTTTGTTTTGCTTCCCCTAGCCTCTAAGTGGATGGGAGTGAAATCAATCACTGAAATGGGTTGTACCCATTTTACCCTGACAGCAGGGTGAGCCCTTTTTTTCTGCTGTCAACCTGAAATGGCTGGCAGACATTTTAGTGGTCCATTTTTCTCCCCACTCCACCTCACTTAGGGAATAAAATCGATTGCTGAAATGGGTTGCAGCCATTTAAGCTTGACAGGTCTTGCGTGCCCATCAGCCTCAAATCATTGCCAGCCAAACTCCCAAACTGGACAAAGGCCTGGGATATTTCAGGGGAGCAATGTCCCCTGATTCTCAGTTTGGGGGGCATGAACTGTAGCATTGTGGGACAAATTTGGCTTGTTCCCATCCCTAGTTAACAATATGTACAGGTGAGATTCTACTTCTAACTGAAATTGGCTGGTGTTTACTATTGGCCATCCATTTAAGCCAGGGATCTCCAGCCTTTTCCAGCCTGCAGGCACCTTTGGTGTTCTGAAGCAGGATGCTGGGCACAACTACATAATGGCTGCTACAAAATATCAGGGAGTGAGGCGAGGTGTAAATCTTCTAAGAACTCATCAGCATTGCAGGTAGAACCTCTGTTTAATGGCATGCAGCTGAAGCCACTTTTTTAAAAAAAGACACAGCCAATCAGAACTCCAATGGCCAATCAGAAGCCCTGCTGGGTAAAACCTCCACTTGGCCTTGCCTACTTCCTAAAATTTCTTGGCGAGCACCCGGAATGGTGTTGGATTTAAGCAGTCACTCGCAATAATTCTGAAAAATAAGGATTTATTTGGGAACCTCTACGGCAGCCCACTTTGTCCAATCGTAGAAAATTCAAAAGCGTGGGCTCACAGGGGAGGCAAACAGAGGTAGTAGGTTTGTTGCTCACAAAACGACGACTCACCCATGATGCTATCTGTTCCGTTTGCAGGTGGTGTACAGGAAGAAGTGTTGTAATGGGTCGTGCCACTACGATGGAAAGTGGACATTGGAGGAAGACTGGAGTTGATGTCTGCGGAGGAGTGTGATGGGTAGCTCTGCAAGAGAAAACCCAAAGCAAGAGAACATTTCAGAGGACAAGGGATGCATTACTGTTGGGTCCATGCGGTTTCTGAAGGATCATCATATTCCGTTGTCTTTCCATGCACCATAGTGGGACCACGCTCTGGTTCTGGACACAATGCTACAGCACCAGACACGAGCAATTTTAAATGCCAGACTTCAAGAGCAAGGACTAATTCTATGCTACATATACCACGAGATGTGAAGGTGTGAGTATGGGGGAGAAAACTCAAGGAGGGAAATCCCCCCCCCCACCTTGAGATTTCCCTCCCCCAGTTTTTTTCAATAGGAAAAATGTAAGTTTGGAGGAGAACTCAAAATGTAGACGTCTACAATCTCTGTGTCCTCTGTAGACACACACGGTGTATTTCCAATGATATTTTTCTCGTTTAAAAGTGGCTAATTTCGCCCGTAATTATTATGTTAGGATGCCTATGATGACAATACACTACCCGAGAGTTTGATGTTTTCTGTGCTGTAAATTCAGTATCTGAGCATGCTGCTGTTGTGACTGTACGGTGCTGCTGCTGTCTAAATAATGCACTTTCTTGTTATTACTAAAACGATTGTTTTCTATTCTCAACTCCCCCCTCCCCTCCAGATGGTAAAAACTAAGGCATACGAGCTCATTCACGTTGCACTGAGTATATCAGCATGCAGCTCCCCTTCTAATCTAGGGTGTATTTACAATTCTGCTTGCAGAAAACAAAACCATTTGTACCGGGAAATTTCACGGACGCCGAACATCACAACGAGATGCACTAAGTCACAAACGATTTTGTTTTGTTTCGTGCAGTAAAGCAAGTTCGGCTTTGACACAAAAGGAAGCAGACGTTGCCATCGTCCAAGTTTTTATTTTTAAAAGCCGCCCAGAATTGGGGGGGGGGGGGAATCTTTGCCCCGCTTTGCCAAAGAGTACAAAGCAGCTCAAACAATAAATACGAAAACTGTGAACATTAATTACGAGAAAACGGTGTCATCACCGGCATCCCACAGGAAGTGACGCTCTCACATTGTGACACTCTGGTATTTAAACAAAAAAAAAAGTCTATGGTAAAAACGGCTCATGTAATGACATCACTTCCCGTGTGATGCCCTTCTTGAGCCCAGTCGTGGGGGCGGGGGATGGGGGGCCTGACGGTGGCGACAGCACATCCCACTTTAGGTTCCCTTAATTCTGGTCACTTTACTTTAGAAGAAGAAGAAGAAGAAGAGTTGGTTCTTATATGCTGCTTTTCCCTACCCGAAGGAGACTCAAAGAGGCTTACAGTCGCCTTCCCATTCCTCTCCCCACAACAGACACCCTGTGAGGTGGGTGAGGCTGAGAGAGCCCTGATATCACTGCTCTGTCAGAACAGCTTTATCCCTGCTGTGGCGAGCCCAAGGTCACCCAGCTGGTTGCATGTGGGGGAGCGCAGAATCGAACCCGGCATGCCAGATTAGAAGTCCGCACTCCTAACCACTACACCAAACTGGCATACGCACCCACAAGCCCCATGGAGGCAGGATGTGACAACAATTCAGAGGGTGGGCAGGTTCAAGCAAGGTATCCGCATGGTGAGGATATATGGAGCCTTAGGGGAGGGCGGTATAGAAGTGTAATAATAATAAATCTCATTCAGATAACCCTGGATCCAGCCTTTGCAGGGCTGTAAAAATCAATGTCGGCATTTGGATTTGCACCTGGAAATAAATTGGAAGTCTCTGTAAATCCTTCAGTGGTAGAATTACCACATGTTTCCATCAATGCATTCACGGCAGGGAATCAGGCCAGCTGAAGTTTCTATGAGGGGGTTCAAGGCTGCCTCCACATGCAGCTCATTACAGTAATCCAGGCTCAACAGGATGAGGGCATGGGCCACCATTTCTTTACAGCAGAGATCACAGAAGCTACAGCTGCCCAAAGGTGCCTTGGGCCAGGGTCAAGTTGTGACTAGGATCTACTGGGGGACGGCTAAACAGACCAGAATGGATGAGACCCCAGCCATTCTGGAATGAAGAAGGCCGCACTAATATTACCTCTGTTTGCTCTGGATGTAGTTTGTTCGTTTTGTTGATTTTCAACACCTCGTTCCCAATGAAAAGGCATGGATTTTGGAAGGTTTTTTAAAAAAATAGTCCCTGGTAAGGCTTCCATCCTTGCTTTTCCCATTCACACAACAAACAGAGCTCTATCTGCTATTTTTTGCTCTTCAAAACGGTGTCCCATGGCAGTTCTGCCCTGCACTGTCTCCTCTGATTCCATCAATATTTATATGTTCCACCTTTCTCCTCAGTGAGGACCTAAAGGGGTTTTCATTGCTCTACTCTCTTCTGTTTAAACCTTACAACAACCCTGTGAGGGAGGTTAGGTTGAGAGTGTGTGACTGGTCCAAGGTGGTTGTTGTTGTTGTTAATTTGATTTATACAACACAGTTAAAATACATCTTATAATTACAGAAGAAAACATAAAACCATATTAATTTATTAATTTATTATATTTATATACCGCCCTCCCTGGAGGCTCATATAATATGTTATTGATATATTACCAATATATATAATTTAATATATATATAAGTTATTGATCCTCAAAGAGCTTAACGCTCTGCCATAACCGGCTAATGATCCCTGGCCCTAAAGAAGCTTGCCTTGCCTCAACCAGGGCCAGAGCCTTCTCTGTCCTGGCCTCCACCTGGTGGAATGAGCTCCTGGAGGAGAACAGGGCCTTGACAGAGCTAAAACAGTTCCGCAGGGCCTGCAAAAGGGAGCTCCTCCATCAGGCATTGGGTTGAGACCAAGTGAAACCAGCAACATCTACAGGGTCCCTGCCCTCTCCCTCCCAGAAACCCATTCATGTGTTCTGCCCCTGGATCTGTTTGCACTGTTACCTCTGTTAGTTATTAATGTTAATATTATTATTGCTGTAGTTATTTACAGGTTATGAAAAAACTCAGTTCCATGTACTGTTTTCTACGCTCTATGTAAACCGCCCTGAGCCTTGGGGGAGGGCAATATATAAATTCAATCAATCAATCAATCAATCAATCAATCAATCAAGAAAACCAAACAATTTATAGGACTAGGATTAATTGACCTCTAGTCACCAAAATGGCCACCGAAGACTTACAGGAGTGATTCCGGGCAAAATGATGAAGAGAAGGAAGTATATATGCATATGTGTGTATGTATGTAGGGGGAAGCCCATAATTACCTAGTTGTAGCCACGCTGGCCTCAACTAAAGGCCTGGCGGGAGCCCTGTGGAAATGTTGGCAGGGCCCTGATCTCACTTGGGAGCTCATTCCACCAAGCATCTTCAGCCCTGGCCCTGGTCGAGGCCAGACACACTTTTGGGGGGCGGGGGACCACCAGCCTGTTGGCACTGGCTGAACATAACCCAGCAAGATTCCATGGCAGAGCGGGGATTCGAAACTGGATTTCCCAGATCCTCATCCAACCATGACATCAGGCTGACCCTTCATCTAGGAAACTTCATGATGACCAGCTGACCCACATGTGACCTTCTTCACACAGCGGATCTCGAAAACAATATCTTTGGATGTTGAAACATGGGCTTACCAAGCGGTCATGAGGATGAAGATTGCAATAGCTACTGGATTGTGGAATATGAGAAGAATTGCCCAGCATCCCGCCATAACCCGGCTGGTTCATACCGCTGGAGGAGCTCCACGGATCACTGCTGTGATGACCGTCTGAAAACAGAAAGAAAAAAAAAACACATAGCTTCTCTGAAGGCTTGGCAGTTCTCTAACGCAGGGGTAGTCAACCTGTGGCCCTCCAGATGTCAATGGACTACAATTCCCATGAGCGTTTGCTGGCAGGCGCTCATGGGAATTGTACTCCATGGACATCTGGAGGACCACAGGTTGACTACCCCTGCTCTAACGTTTTGCTGCTGCGTTTCCCAGTAAATGTTAAAATTAGCATTCTAATAGGGTTCGATGTGCGCCTAATGTGTCACCGAGTCGCATAACGGTTTATGTTAAAAGACGGTAATCTCGAACGGGAAGCTCTAAATCACCCTCCTGCTTCCTAAGGGCTACACTAATTTGGCATAAGTACATGTGCATGGTAAAAAGTTTACTAAACTGAACAGCAAATGACATTTCTCAAATCACTGTAAATGAGTCACAGGTCTTTATGTGCAAAGCCTCAACCCCTTCCCCCCCCCCGAAAGTCTGTACTATTTTTATTCTGAAACTGAAAACCATGGCCCTGTGTAATAAATCTCTGTTGTAGCAAAAAAAAAAAAAAAAAAGAAAAAAAAAGGGAACTTAAAATGTCTTTTTACTGATGGTTAAGCGTAACACCAACTCATGTGATGTATATGAAAAAGGATTTGGTTTTCCTGCTTATCGGAAAAAGATTGCAGGGCTTGGGATGGGGGGGTTTGGTACCCTTAAGTAAAGACACACAATATAAATCTTTGCTTTATTACATAATTTCTTACAGGGCACAGATATAGATAGGATATATTATATATATAGAACCCCTAAAGGTAAAGTAAAAGGTAAAGGTATCCCCTGTGCAAGCACTGAGTCATGTCTGACCCTTGGGGTGACGCCCTCTAGCGTTTTCATGGCAGACTCAATACGGGGTGGTTTGCCAGTGCCTTCCCCAGTCATTACCGTTTACCCCCCAGCAAGCTGGGTACTCATTTTACCGACCTCGGAAGGATGGAAGGCTGAGTCAACCTTGAGCCGGCTGCTGGGATTGAACTCCCAGCCTCATGGGCAAAGCTTTCAGACGGCTGCCTTACCACTCTGCGCCACAAGAGGCTCATAGAACCCCTATTTCTTCTAAAAAGTTAGTTATGCCACACATGAGCATTATCAGATACTTTTGTATGGCTGTCATGGACAATTTATTTCTTGGATTTATTTATGTCTTGGATTTATATACCTAAGTGGTCTATACCTAAGTGGTCTATAAATTATGCCTGTGGTTCATAATAGATTCACGTGGGTAGCCATATTGGTCTGAAGCAGCAGCACAAAATTTGAGTCTGGTGGCACCTTTAAATGTAAAGGTATCCCCTGTGCAAGCACCGGGTCATGTCTGACCCTTGGGGTGACGCCCTCTAGCATTTTCATGGCGGACTCAATACAGGGTGGTTTGCCAGTGCCTTCCCCAGTCATTACGGTGGCACCTTTAAGACCAGTTTATTCAAGACCAGTTTATTCAAGATATAAGCTTTCATGGGTATGCACACTTTCTCAGACACAATGAAATCAGAATTACTAGTCCACACATACAAGTAGAGGGTGAGCAGTAAATTAGCATATGGCATAAGGGAAGATGTTTAAGAGATTCAAGGACCAAACAGGAATAACAAGCTTCGTTTATAAGGTTACTATTTGTTTAAGTTTAATTCCAGGGGGAAACCTAGTCAAGGAAATAAATTTGTCAAAATTTCAGATTAATGGGCAGATGTATCCTTAATTGAGAAATACTGAGAGTAATTAACTGAGACTCTATTATGCTCCATCTGTCTCCTCTAAATCAGGGGTAGGGGCTCATGGGAATTGTAGTCCATGAACATCTGGAGGACCACTCCTGCTCTAAATCATGGAGGCATCATTACAACATCTTCTTCTTTGAAGTTGGGAAATTGGTTGTGTCCTCAGACCAGGGAAATACATATCAATTTATCATTGCAACTTACATTACATTCTAATACATGTTACAATATACTACTCAAATCTATTATTCCAAATAAGAAAAAAAGAGGATATGTGGTACTTCTGGGGGTTTGCTAAGAATACAGATGTAAGGGCTGAATGAATTAACATATATAGTGAGTTAAGAAACCAATATCCCTGTTAAGTCCTGGGGAGTCCATTGTTTTGAATAACTTGAGAGTTCAGCAATTTCCATTTCCAGTCTGTTTTTGAAGTTCCTTTATAACAGAACAGGTACTTTGAGGTCACCCACTAAATGTCCTGGAAGGCGGAAAAGTTTTCTTACAGGTTTCTCAGTCTTGTGATTCTTGATGTCAGATTTGTGTCTATTTATCCTTTTGTGGAGGGTTTGATCTTCTTACCCTACATAGGGATCTACAACAAACCTTTTTGTAACTTTTTGTACCCACCATATGAAGTTAAGAAAAAGATTAACAGCCAATTTGTTGCAAGACAGACCCCAAAGAGGCAATAACAGAACACCACTAGTGGTCAAATACAGCTCTCAACTCAAAACACTTCAATGCATTATCAAAGACTTTCAGCTTCTACTGGATAATGACAGTTCTCTTCCACACGACAGCCCTCCAATCTCAGCTCCTCATCCACAATAACACAACATCGAATTTGAACACGGATACCAGTACCAGAACTTTGCTGCCACACAAACCCAGATAATACAATTACTGGATCTAACATCAGCTACACCATCTCAGGCTTATTCACGCGCTCATCTTCTAAGATTGTATAAGCGACTGTCAACAATGCCCTCCCATTCTCTACATAGGGCAAATGGGTCAAACCTTGTGCCAACTAATAAATCAACACAAATCTAACACCAAGAATCACAAGGCTGAGATACCTGTAGAGAACACTTCCACCTTCCAGGACATTTAATGGAGATGTTTTGTTATGAAAGAATTTCAAGAACAAAATGGCTGAGTTGAAAGTTATTGCAACACTCAAAACATAATGGTTCATAATGGTTTCAAGTGTGATTTTCAAACCCCTTTCAGATAGGAAGGCGAAATATAGGAATCAGACAAGACCGTGTGACCCCTTCAGAACATGATGCCCCCTTTACCACCCTTTAGGAATCAGATTAAAACATTTCCGTTCACCTGGGCTTAAAGGATTTCATCTTTTAAAGCTGTTTTCATGGCTTGCTTCAAGCCAAAAGGCTGTTTTATGGGCATCATGTCTATGCTAGTTAGGGGTGTTTTTATGCTGTTTTTACACTCCTACTGAGTTATTTATTTGTGTTTATACAGAAGCAGGAGGAGGAGGAGGAAGAGGAGGAGGAGTTGGTCCTTATATGCCACTTTTTTCTACTGAAAGGAGTCTCCAAGCGGCTTGCAATCATCTTCCCTTTCTTCTCCTCCCAACAGACACCCTGTGAAGTGGGTGAGGCTGAGAGAGCCCTGATATTCCTGCTCGGTCAGAACAGCTTTATCAGTGCTGTAGCGAGCCCAAGGTCACCTAGCTGGCTGCATGTGGGGGAGCAGGGAATCAAACCTAGCTCGCCTGATTAGAAGTCCACACTCCTAATCACTACACCAAGCTGGCTCCCAGAATAAATGTCTTTAATCCATATAATTTTGTGTTGTTGTTAGGTGCAAAGTCGTGTCCGAATCATTGCGACCCCATGGACAATGATCCTCCAGGCCTTCCTGTCCTCTACCATTCCCTGGAGTCCATTTAAGTTTGCACCGACTGCTTCAATGACTCCATCCAGCCACCTTATTCTCTGTCGTCCCCTTCTTCTTTTGCCCTCAATCGCTCCCAGCATTAGGCTCTTCTCCAGGGAGTCCTTCCTTCTCATAAGGTGGCCAAAGTATTTGAGTTTCATCTTCAGGATCTGGCCTTCTAAAGAGCAGTCCAGGCTGATCTCCTCTAGGACTGACCGGTTCGTTCGCCTTGCAGTCCAAGGGACTCGCAAGAGTCTTCTCCAGCACCAGAGTTCAAAAGCCTCAATTCTTTGACGCTCGGCCTTCCTTATGGTCCAACTTTTACAGCCATACATTGCAACTGGGAAGACCATAGCCTTGACTAGACGCACTTTTGTTGGCAGGGTGATGTCTCTGCTTTTTACGATGCATATAATTTTAGGGACATTTAAAACTTATTTTACTGCATTGTGTTTTTATTTTGTGATTTGTCTAGAGCAGATCTCTGCAGAGGCAGCGCATCGCAAAATAATGAGACCAAACCCACTGAAAAAATAAAATCCCCCATTTCAAAATATCTTAACATTCACCTGTGTCCCATTTGTATTGACGCTCCAAATGTACACTGATAACATAATCCAAGCAAACTTTAAAACCCTTCACAAGATTTCTGGTTTAAAAATATAGGCTGGGTGCCCATTACAGACCTTACCTGCAAAAATAATTTTGAAATAACTTTAGAGAGCATATAGGGTTTATTACAGCTTAGAACTTGTTGGCTTTCAAGGAGGCCTAACATGAATTATCCATCCTCCTTGCACACACTTCTTATCTTGGGGTAGGGCTCCTCTTCCTGAGCTCTGTGATGGCAGATTAGTTGTGAAGGTTGAGTGCGGTTGAAATGGATTTAGGTGCCCCTTTATTATTATTATTATTATTATTAGATTTATTTCCCGCCTCTCCCGATAGGCTCGAGGCGGGTCACAACAACTAATCCCATTAAAATTCCCATTAAAATATCAATCTACTAACTAACCTTGCCACACAATAAAGGAAGAGGCTGTTTGTTGGGTAGCTGAAAGGGATTCCAGGATATCATTTTCACCCATACTCTTTGATTCCGGGGGGAGGCGGGATATTAATAATAATAATAATAATAATAATAATAATAATAATAATAATAATAATAATAATAATAATAATAATAATAATAATAATAAAAATAATGCAGGCTTTCTCAACTGGGGTTTCGTGAAACCCTGGGGTTTCTTGATGGCCCCGGAAGGGTTTCCTGAATGGGTGGGAGTTAATTAATTCTTTATATATTTTTTAAATTTGTTAAACATTTATTGGGTGATATGTCCATATATGGTCATCGACCAGCCTCCCTCAAAATAGCCAATGTGGGGCCTAGAGGGGGTGGGAAGGGGAGGGGCCTCTGGTGGGTACATCTGGAGGACCACAGGTTGACTACCCCTGATATACAGGGCTTACTTTGATACCTGCATACATATGACAACTTTATGTAAAAAACAAAGGCCCCTACACCTAAAACATTGGCAAGATCTAGCCTAGAAACTGACTCTGGCTCTTGGTGACACTTTTGAGTGTATGGAATGTGTGAAATCGTTGTCACTTTGTTTGTCCCCACAAATAGTCTTTGAGACATACAACATTATCATATGCATTTTCCAAATGGAGAATCCAGGCCAGCAGATATAATCTTCTCGTCAGAAGGAATGAAGTGCTGCACTGAGGTCTTCTGCATCCAACCCACTGTCCCCTGGATCCCCAAACGGGTGCACACAAAACCCCCATCAATAGCGCCCCCTGTACCTTGCATGAAGAAGGAACTAGGGAAAGTGCTGGCTGCTGGTTTTGAGGATGGATAGCCTGGTGAATCCCGATTGTAGTCGGCAGTGCTTGCAGAAGGGGCATAAACCTAGGGAAGGAGGGAGGGAGAGAGAAAGACATTTTGAGAACGTAAGAAGAGTCCTATTGGATCAGACCAACCGGCCACCCAGTCCAGCATCCTGTCTCACAGAGTGGCCAACCAGTTCCTCTGGAAAGCCAACAACGGGGCAAAGAGGGCAAGGCCTTCTCCTGATGTTGCCTCCAAGTTCTGGGATTCAGAGGATTAGCGCTTCTGAATGCAGAGGTCCCCCACAGTCATCATGGCTAGCAGCTAATGAAAGACTTAGAATCATGGAACCTTGGAGGTGGAAGGAGCCATAGAGGTCATCTAATCCAACCCGCTGCTCAATGCAGGATCAGCCTAAAGCATCCAGGATGAGTATCTGTCCAGTCACTGCTTAAAGTCATCTCCTTAGGCAGCCGATTCCACTGCCTAAAGTCATTACTACGGGTTCTGTCCTCTGCTGCCAACAGGAACTGCATCCTATCCTCCTTCAAGCGACCACCTTTTCAAATATTTAAAAACAACAATCATGTCCCCTCTCAACCTCTTCTTCTTTAGGCTGAACATTCCCAAGTCCCTCAGCCTTCCCTCATAGGGTTTGGTCCTGGATCATCCTAGTCACTCTTCTCTGCACCCTCTCAATTTTGCCCACATTGTTTCTGAAATGAGACCTCCAGAACTACTGCACACAATACTCCCAATGCAGTCTGACCAACGTGGCATACAGAAGGACTTGTGATTTTAATGTGATGCCTTTGTTGAGACTACATACGCCTTCTTGACCGCTGTATCACACTGTCTGCTCATATTTAGTTCAACGTCCACAAGTACCCAAAGATCTCGTTCATGTACCCTGCTACCGAGAAGTGTATCTCCAGTATGTATGCTTTTCATTTTTGTGACTCAAATGTAGAATTCTGCACTTATCCTTATTGAATTGCATCTTGTTCTCATTTGCCCACTTTTCCAGCATGTTCGAATCTTGTTGAAATGTATCTTCCTATCCTCTATGAACCTATCCAATCCCTTTTTAAAGCTGTTTATTCCTAGGGTCATCGCTACATCCTCTGGCAGCTGATTCCAGATTTTAATCATTCTGTTAGTAAAGCAGTATTTCCTTTTGTCCATCCTGTCTACTTCATTGGATGCTCTTGAGAAGAGGTAGTCAAACTGCGGCCCTCCAGATGTCCATGGACTACAATTCCCAGAAGCCCCTGCCAGCATTTGCTGGCAGGGGCTTCTGGGAATTGTAGTCCATGGACATCTGGAGGGCCGCAGTTTGACTACCCCTGCTCTTGAGTTTTAGTATTTTGGGAGAGGGAGAAGACCGTATCCTTGTCAACTCTCTCCACAACATGAATAATTTTTTAAGCCTCTATCCGGTCGTGTTTCCCCCCCCCCCCTCCAATAAATGTTTTGTTATATGGTTCCAAAAATAATTCAAATTCAAAGGTGAATACTCAAGGAGTGTGTTGAGGAGAAACGTGACAGAGCAGAAAACACCAAATAGTGAATTATATCTGCTATATCTAAACCCTTCAAACAACATATGCATAAAAATGTGTAATATTTTCAAGAATCATGTTCTACTTGTTGGAAATATGAGGATTTCATACTTTCAAAAGGAGAGAGAGAGAGAGAGAGAGAGAGAGAGAGAGAGAGAGAGAGAGAGAGAGAGAGGAGGCAGGAAATCCTTCATCCTCACAACTGAAAAATAAAATTTAGAATGCTATATTCTCAAGCATATTCTGAGATATGAAGCTGCTATTAATCATTGTTGAGGAGCTTGAAAGAACCATTAAAATCAGAACCAACACAAGACCACCAACAAAGTGTGTCCACACTTTAGGGGGGGGAGAAGACCTTTTTCTAGTACTTAGTGCGCCTGTATCTGCAATAAACTTAGCAAGTTATGCCAAAAACTTAATTTACTTAAAACTTGTTTACTAATACATCAGAGATTTTTTTCCCCTAACAGTTTCATCACATAAGCAAGACCCCTCCCGTTTCCTTTTTACTGAACAAAATTAATCTAATGCTGAGGCCTATAAAAAAAGTATATTTTAATAGAGTTGTTTTATATTTGTGTTGCTTTGAACTTATGCATGCAGATACCTGCACATTTCTAATGCATGTTTCCGTTTTTGCAAAAAATTCCACACTCCAGATGGTCAAGGAGACCAAAACATTCCCATCATCGTGATGGAAATGGATACCTCCCAGCCTCCATCTTGAAACAGGCAGCAAATCACAAAACTGGCAGCGAGCCTAGTCCTGTGTTCCCAGGTCACAAGCAAAAGGAAAGAAATTTGCTGAACACATCAGTAAGAAGGGGAGAGAAGCAGAAGGGGGGGGGGTGGAAATCACCTCACAAATTTTACAATAATTTCTTCCTGAGACGCAAACCACAAGCAAAGAATGGGATCGTTACAATACTCATAATGACTAATTACCGGTTTCTGCTGAAACACAGATATCAAGAAAAGAAAGACATCACTCCTCCAAGTGAATGATCGGCAAATGGGGGGGGGGGGGTTTCCCAGTTTACATGGACAGTAACGTATCTGCTCCAGTGTTCTTGTGTACAAGTTGTAACAGCGAAATACGTTAAAAAAAAATAGACACAAAAGTATTGTAAAAAAAAACCTCTGCCCAATTGAAAGGATATTCAGCGACAGACTAAAACAAGGGAGCCAAAAGAATCTGGTGATGTCACGATTTATCCATTATATCTGCATTAATTATGAATTAAGTGGTTTTATTATGTACATGAGCCCCAAGGCCTTTGACTTTGTTTTATAACTGGAAATGCCACCGTGATAATTGCTCCCATGGATGCTACAGTGTATGCGGAGTGCGGGACACGCTAAATAATAAAATGACTCTCTGAACCCGACTCAAATCCCCCGTGATCCAGTGCAAAAAAATCACACCCAACATATTTCTTTTTAAAGTCAGGCTTGACTGTAAGTCAAATTTTACTTTTTTTTCTTTCTTTTTTTTAAGTTGCCCTTCATCAATTAGAACAGTGGTTCTCAACCTGGGGGTCGGGACCCCTTTGGGGGTTGAACAACCCTTTCACAGGGGTTGCGGCAGGGAGAGCAGCCTGGCTGGGGGGGGGGGCACCACCAGTGTTGCTGCTCTTCCTGCAGGTAGAAAAGAGCAAGATCGGCATGGTGGGACTAGAGGTTGAGAAACCCTGGGGGGAAAAAAAGTATTTATATACAATCATGAACAAGGGATCTTCACACTATTGGTCAGTTTTGGTTTAGTTTCTGTGAAAAAAACACTTGCATAATGTTATGGTTGGAGGTCACCACAACATGAGGAACTGGATTAAAGGGTCGTGGCATTAGGAAGGTTGAGAACCACTGAATTAGAACACACTGAAAGGCTGTTGCATTCCCTCTGATCCCAAACTCCACGGATTTTAAAATATGCTCACCAAGGAGATCAACTATGGCGGTGAAGTGGGCTTGAGTAGGTGGGGTAAGGGGTCAGGCAGAAGTCTATTTGGAAGGAGACAATCCATAAGAGATTTCAGAAGTTTCTCTTTACATTCAAAGCAACTTGTAACTATCGTACTGAAGACGTTATACATCTGCGCATAACGAATGCATGTCCAGAGGACAACAGGATCGCAGGCCATCCACCAGCTGGTCTCAAACTCACTGGAACTTCCGAAAGATCCTGCATACATAACAGACTGCACCCCACATGTATGCACAGTTTGTCATACCTACAGAGCAACAGTGGTCAGTCTTCCAACGGACGAAGGATCAAATGGTTGAGCCCTTATGAAATATATTCCTCATATGTACACACATATTAGGGCAAACCTGAATCCCACACATTGCAGCTTAGAGCAGGGGTAGTCAAACTGCGACCCTCCAGATGTCCATGGACTACAATTCCCATGAGCCCCTGCCAGCATTGGTCTCTGCCTTTCTCTTGTGATAGGCCAGTGAGCCAAGACTTGTTAGTCTCTGCCTTTCTCTTGTGATAGGCCAGTGAGCCAAGACTTGTTGCCAACCACAGATACGGTATAAATGGAAGTGCTGATCCAAGAAGAATTGCACTCTTCAGCAGAGACTACTGAGTGCATATGGAATTTGTTCACAGGATCCAAGCCAGGGCTGGCAACTCCTGCTTGGGAATTACCTGGAGGTTTGGGGGATGGACTCTGAAGAGGGTCAAGTTTAGGGAGAGGCCTTAGACGGTGCAATGCCACAGAATATACTCTCCAAGGCAATAATTTTCTCCAGGGGGAGTGATCTCCATCATCAGGAGACCAGTTTTAGGTCAAGGAGATCTCCAGGCTGCACCTGTAGGCTTGTGCACTCCAGAAGTATGGAAACTATTGCGTACATAAAGTGGAGACTCTCATTCAAAACACGTAACATGTATTAACAAATAACATTATGTTACAGTAACAGCCATCAATAATGGGTAGCCGTGTTGGCCTGAAGCAGCACAACAAAAATAGAGTCCAATAGCACCTTTAAGACCAACAAAGATTTATTTAAGGTGTGAGCTTTCGAGTGCAGGCACTCTTCCTCAGAGTGCGTACACTCGAAAGCTCACACCTACTGTACTCTACATTTGTTGAGCCAGCAATAATAACCACCTAAATCCTGCAAGAAGAGCCTCCATTAGACTCTTAATTTGCAGGTTATCTTTTCTTGCCTGGTGAAAATTTTCTGTGGAGTCGCAATCACCGGCTGCTAGAACAAATGCTCCAAAAGATAAGAGTCTTTTTATAAGGAGCGGCGCAGACCTACCCGTACCGCCGTTTGGCGGGGCGGAGGGCGAGCGGGAGAAGACACGGTGGTTTGGGATGCCTCCAGGCCATTGGGCATGATGCCAACTGCGGCGCGCTCAGCGGAGGTGGGCGGGGCCAGGAGCGTCTGTGCGAAATGCTGCCTGGGGCTCTCCCGCCTCTCTGCTGGCCATCGGGCATGTCACCCACCCTCCTGTTCCCTATTTGTACTTTTATTGTTATAAAACTAATGATACTAATAATAATGCTGCTTGTTATTTCTCACAGCGGGGTATGCGCATGAGAGGTGCCGATTTCGTGGGGAGCCGGTGTGTGATCAGACTCCCCAGGAAGGTAGGGGCCCCCTTTAAAGGGGGTGGTATCAAGCAGTGCAATACCCAGTGCGGTGGGCAGTGCTGCTCGACAATGACCAGCTCAAAAGATGAAGCCAAGGAGGTTTGCGCCCTTTGACTCTCTTGGTGGGTTGTCTCCCATCTTAGTGTTCCATGTGAAGGTTCATGTATTTCCAGCGGGGATCCTGACGTGTTCCTTCACATTGGAAATGTGGGGCAGCCAGCAGGCTGCTCAGGTTGGGCTCCACCCGTGCTGCGCCAACCCTCCGGTGGGAGGTTTTGTGTTATAAATAAAAAGCTGTGGCCATATTTTAAGCCAAATACAGAGCTGGCAGTTGTGTCTTCTGTCTGCCTACACTGGCCTCCTGTCTGCCAAACAAATGAAGACTAACAGAACTCCCGGGTATTTTTCCAGGGTCAATCAGGACTCACAAATACAATGCCTGCTCTCCTGGATTTTCCCAGTGGTCTCCCATCCAAACACTGACCAGGGCTGACCCTGCTTAGCTTCCAAGATCTGGCACAATCAGGTTACCCTGGGCTATCCATTGTGTTTACTTACAGTGGAGGGAAATATTATCATACATTTAAATTCTTTCAGTAATTTTTTTTTAGGGGGGGGAGATGTGTGGAATCCATATCAGACCATGTAATATTTTCTCTAGATTTTCTAGAGAAACACGTTTAAAAACAGCGTAGTGGATTGATTTTGTGTATATTTTGTAGGAAATTCATTCATGCACTGTAATTTTCCTGTCTCTTAACTCATGCAGGTTTACTTGAAAGTTAGCTATACTCAATGAAACGGGTCTTACTCCCAAGTAAGTGTACTCATAAATTTGATCTGAGAGCTCAACCAGAGGAAAGATGCCATGCTGCAAGTCCTTGTTCTTTCTGCCACATAATGGCTAAATTGACACCAGGTACTAGATGACATAATTGAGCTATCCCAGTAGCGCACAGTCAATTATGAAAGATGAAACAATACAGAAGACACAAGATAAATGGGGGAAAAAAACCCTTCCATAATTCTATGTCATGGGGTTATTTTTTTCTGGGGCACAGACAGGAGGGGTGGGTCAATAATCCGGAAAACTCTACACCAAAATCTACCATCAGGCATCATGTAAACTCTCAACTACATGACCTGGTTGATTTTGGACCCCATCTTCTCCTTCCATTGATTCTCAACTGCACTCACTATTCCATTCCTTCTGGAGCATATTTAGGCCGCATCAGGCCGGCTTTCTTTTTCTTTTGACTAATTTAGATGTCTCCTTAAGTCAGCAGTTCCCAACCAACTGTGGCGGCAGCGCATGCAGGCGTGTGCTATCTGGAGGCAGTGTGAAGGCGGCCAGTGCCATGGCTCCGCCACCGGCTACCTCCGCCTGCCACCTGTCACCACCGCCTGCTGCTGCTGTGGGCCGCTGTGGCCACCAACTGACAACCTCGCGGAAGGGGCCAGGCAACTCCAATTGGGGTCAGGAACCCAAGGTTGAGAACCACTGCCTTAAGTAGACAGAGACCCCCATTTTCTCTATGGGTTTGCATGTATGGCCGTTGTTCAGCTTCTGTGAACCACCGGAGCCAGATATACCTCCCCTCCCCACAACACTTCACTGCATAAGCCAGGGGTAGTCAAACTGCGGCCCTCCAGATGTCCATGGACTACAATTCCCAGAAGCCCCTGCCAGCATTCGCTGGCAGGGGCTTCTGGGAATTGTAGTCCATGGACATCTGGAGGGCCGCAGTTTGACTACCCCTGGCATAAGCCAAGGGCATAAGCAACAAACAACGCAATAAAAATATATAACAAAAATGATAAGCAACAGGCAAAAACTACTGCATCAGATAAAACCAAGATAAAGAGAAGCGAGTTAGAGGAAATTTGCTTCTAATAATCAAACGAAGCAAGCTTAAACTCACGAACACAAGTTGGCATTGGACTGGCTACTTTAGAAAGCCTTATACAACCATATACTTGAATGGCTTGTGGGTCTTATTCTGTGACACTGAAGTACAAATATAAATAAGCATGACGCTTAGGGAATCTCTCATGGATTGCTAGTGGGCTGGACTGCAGTACTGATCAGCATGTCATGTGCTCCATAAAACATCTCCTGAGGTCCACTCATCCCAACTCATCCTGTTTCACTTTCCCAACAGCACACAAAGTCCCGATGAGTAAAATTCTGACTCTTGAAATGCCTGTTCAATATTGCTCAGTTCTTGAAACGGGGGACAGCAGGCAGCAATTCTCAAATAATTCATGGATAAATATTGAACGCCATTTTGCCCTAGTTGGGTTGAACCCAGCTTTAGATAACGACCTGGGTTCAACCTCCATTTTATCTTAAAGTCACATAAAGATGGAAATAATGAGCAGGAAATGCAAATATAAGCAGATGTGCAGATTTGATCTGAGAGGTTTGGATTTCCGCCAGTTCTTCCACCATAATAGTATATTAACCAAGGTCTATCCATGGAGGCTGGGCCTAGAACAGGATATCTAGCAAATACCATGTGAATAGTGAGTGAGTGTCTTTTGTGTAAAGCACACTAAACACCAAAAGGTGTAGCTGCCTTTTCGATCCCGTTTTGATGAGTGTTTTGTCATCTGAATGAAAGAATGCTGATTCATCTAATATCTAACATCTGTGGACTTTTTCGGGCCTGGCCACTGCCTGGCAGAATGAGCTCCCGGAAGAGCTACGTGCCCTGCCGGAGCTCAGGTCTTGTAAGATGGCGCTCTTACACCAGACTTTTGGTTGAGGCCGGGTTAAGGAGATATCTTGGGCCCCTCCTCAGACATCCTCTAATTCAACAGTCCCCAACCTTTTTATCACCAGGGACCGGTCAATGCTTGACAATTTTGCTGAGGCCCGGGGGGGGGGTATTCTTTTACCGAGGAATCATCACCACTGCCTAAGCCCCTGCTCTACTTGCTTTCCCGCTGGTGCCCCTGACTTCCCGCTGCCCACTGGGGGGCGCTGCCGGCAGCAGCTACACAGTGCCACACTGAGGGGGAGCCCCAGCCATGGTGGCTGCTGGAAAGCATCAAAGGTGAGCCGGCAGCAAAGTGGCAGGGTAGCCCCCAAGGCTGCAGCCAGGGAGGAGGACAAGGAGGAGCTGCGACCCAGTACCAACTGATCTACGGACCGGTCCCGGTCCCCGGACCGGGGGTTGGGGACCACTGCTCTAATTTAGTTAAAATCTTCGTCTACCTGGGAATGGCAGTTTGGGGAGGGGGGATTGTATGGGGAATGTACAGGGGATGGGGGAATTTATGTTATGTTTTTAGTATATTGTCTTAGGTTAATAATTTTAAATCTGTATCTTAAATTTGTTGTTAGCTGCCGCAAGCTGGCTAGCCAAGAACGGCGGCCTATAAATGTAATGAAATAAATATGTCCTTGCACTTTTTTGCAATGTGTATGTACACTGCCCCAACCTCGATAGCCCAGGTTAATCCAATCTCATCAGATCTCAGAAGATAAGCAGCGGTGGCCCTGGCTAGTATTTGGATGGGAAGTCTCCAAGGAATATTAGGGCTGTCATGTGGAGTCAAGGCAATGGCGAACCACCTCCGTATGTTTCTTGCTTGGAGAACCCTACGGGGGTTGCTATAAGTCAGATCTGACTTGACAGCGCATTTCCTCTAACACTGTACACCACCATCCATCACTTTTTAGCCAGGAAGCATTGCTTACAGGATAATTTTTTATACAAAATGGCATCTGCATTCTCTTTTATTACGTATTTACAAACAGAATTGAGGATTTCTAAACAAAAGGTTTTGCATATTTACACTTTCCGCGCATTCCAGCTCCACACTCTGCCTCTAAAGTTATTTCCTTCCCTGCTCACTTCCATATGCTCGTGTTCATTTGGAACTGTGCCTCAAAGAAATTGGTGTGTCTAAATAGCCGTTAAACAAGAATATGCTTTTGGATTTTTCTGCACCCTAGAAAAATGCAAATCCCGATTCAGGTGTGAACTCAAAATATTCATTAATCTGAGCAATCGTAGGGCACAATTAATGAATTCTTGATTACCGGTGACTGGAAATGTATTTGTCAGGTCGCTGTAATTGCAAAATTAGCTGTCTGCTTTGAAATTCTCCCAGATCCAGACAATATGAATACCCCAAACTGAAACCTCAAAAACATGCAGACAAAATGGCACAAGACAACGCACATACAATATAAATTTTGTTCACTCATGTACATATGGCCCTCATGTGTGTGAGTGGATATAAAAAGAATAAAATAAGGTTTTCAAATTAAACCACAGAACACACAGATCTGCGATAAAACAATCTTCTAGTTTGCTGTGTCCCCTCCCTATCCACCATAGGATAAGTCACAGCTGACTTATTTTCGCTACAGACATTCAGAGGAGGTTTTCCACTGCCTGCCTTCATGTCACAACCCTGGTATTCCTTAGCGGTCTTCCCTTCAAAAAGCAGCCAGGGCTGACCCTGCTTAGCTTCTGAGATCAGACAACATCCAGCTATCCTGAGCTATCCAGATGAGACACAAAACCTTGGGTACATAGAAAACCTGACATCTGTGTAGCTATTGCTGTAAGCAAGTTGGCTTCAGCATTTATTATTTAGATTTAGATTAGGAGATTCAATTCAGAAGATTAGATTTAGATAAAAGATAGATTTAGGTAGATATAGAAGACGTATAGCCCACTTCCTGTTCAGGCAAAGGTGGAAGGCAAAATCACGAAACTCCGGCTCACTTACTTTGGCATTATTGTGCGAGCCAACTCAACGGAGAGGGCAATTGTGCTTCGGCTAGTGGAGAAAGGAAACCAGGCCAACAAAGAATGTGATGGTTAGACACATATTGCAGAAACAGAACCAACCCATCTTCCACACAATTGTGTACTAACATGGTCCAGATAGATTTCCATCTTCCTGACTGTCGTCAATGCTTCCCGATAGCCTATATGCATTTGCTGGCAGGGGCTCATGGGAATTGTAGTTCATGAACATCTGGAGGTCCACAGGTTGACTACCCCTGGTCCAAAAGCACATAAAGCCTGAGATATCAATTGAAGGCAAAATCATGAAACTTCAGCTCACTCACTTTGGCCATACCTTGTGATCCAACTTAATGCAAGGGGCAATTGTGCTAGGATTGGTCAGTGGGGAAAGGAAACCAGGGCGACAAAGAACCCACTGGTTAGTCATGATCAAAATGGACACCGGCCAGAACATTACACAACTAAAAGAAGTGGTGCAAGATCGACAATCATGGCGACAGTTGAGCCACAGGATCACCAAGAGTCGGACTTGACTGAATGGCTAGCATCATCATCATCAAAAGGGTCCATAGGAACATTTTCACTTGACGCGTATTACCCCCTCCTAGGCTTTGCACCAAGACAGCTGTCTTCTGATCCCTTACTCTACAAACAGCTTTAAGGAACTGCTTCTACCATCAGGCCCTATACAGCCTCTGAGATAACAAGCAAGCTTTCCTAATGACACTGCCTTGTCCACAACAGAACCTGACATTCGATAACATGACAAATTAGTTTTTCCAAACATCTGGATTACATAAAGTTTATATTGTAAGCATGTGCTCACAAGAAGCAAGCCTTCTATCTGAAGTGAAGGTTTTCCTGATGTAGTACCAATGTAACACCCCAATTATTTTGTCCCTTCAAAAGCCATCTTCCTATTTACGGTTCTCCGTGAAAGAACGGGCTAGTGCTTGGAGCCATAAAGTATCATGTGATATTTTTAAAAACTTCACTCAACTTAGGGGAGTTAGAAATCCAAAAATGAAATCAATTAGAAAATTTCTGGATAACGAGGCTTTTCTTCAGAACAGGAGATTTTGTTAATGTCTTTCACGTCTCTATTGTCCCTGTCAGCAGGATTGCAAAACAAAATTTGAATCCAATGGAATCTTTAAGACTAACGAAGATTTATTCTAGGTGTGAGCTTTTGTGTGCATGCACATTTCTTCAAACAATGGAACAGGAATCATAAGAGTACAGACATAAAGGTAAAGGCATCCCCTGTGCAAGCACCGAGTCATGTCTGACCCTTGGGGTGACGCCCTCTAGCGTTTTCATGGCAGACTCAATACGGGGTGGTTTGCCAGTGCCTTCCCCAGTCATTACCGTTTACCCCCCAGCAAGCTGGGTACTCATTTTACCGACCTCGGAAGGATGGAAGACTGAGTCAACCTTGAGCCGGCTGCTGGGATTGAACTCCCAACCTCATGGGCAGAGCTTTCAAACAACATTTCTGCTGCCTTACCACTCTGCGCCACAAGAGGCTCTTAGAGAGTACAGATATAAGGAGAGTAAATTAGGAGTAAATTAGAAAACAGCATCAGGGCACAAATGTGGCCTCTGGAAACCTCTACAAATGGTTATCTGCTCTCTCACCCCACCCCACAATCTACCGTACCTCAGCCCATAGCAAAAAGTGTCAATATAAGACACGATGGAGCCAGTTGTTCTCCCAGACATAAGGGAATTTTTACCGGAAAGAAAATCTCTTTCACAGGCATGGAAAAACAGCTTGGATTGATGCAACGTATCAAAGCTAGTTTCTAGTCCAGCATCCATCTTTGAAGGCCACAGAAAGAGTTATTCCCTGAAGAACGTTCTCTCTTAATTAGATTTGAGTCCAGTAGCACCTTAGAGACCAAAAAGATTTTCAGAGTCTTAGCTTTTGAAAATCAAAGCTCTCTTTGTCAGATCCGACAAAGGGAGCTTTAACTCTTGAAAACGTATACCCTGGAAATCTCTAAGGTGCTCCTGGAATCAAATCTACTAGTTCCATTACGGACCAATAAGGCTACCGTCTTCTGTGGAATACCACCTGCCTGTTTTATAACATGTGGTTATGATGCAGAGTTTTGACCACAAAATATGATTTAGATATTTTTTTAAAACAGTGCTATCCCCCCCCCAAAAAAATGCTGAAGTTGTGTCTTCTCTTATGTCTTCATACTAAATGAGTCCAAGGTCCACAAAATTCTCTGTGACTGCAATAGCTGCTGGGAAATTTCACTCTTCTCTGAAACTGGTGTGGAAGAAATAAAGATAACTCAGGCTCCCAATCTTCCTTTCCAACATATAGAAATTGTTTTGCTGGTGTGAAGTGAAACTAGAGACTTCCCGTGCATGGTTTTGCCCTCTCCTACTGTAGATTGTGAAGGAAGATGGACCTGGTTGATCAGAAACACTTGGGTGGCAAAACTCTTCATGTGAATTAACTCTTTGGTTCAACCTATTACCCCTAAAGGCTAAAAGGCCTAACATTCTCATGGTTTAAAACTGCTGGTCTATGGTTTCAGCTCTCTGATGGAAGGAAGCAGAGATGAGTTGACAGGAAGGCAGGGAGAAGCAATCTCCAACCACAGAATGCCAAGGGGACAGACAGAATGCAAAGTCAGACAGTCCAGTGAATCATGGGTTCATTCAGGCAGTCCAAGGGCATCAGCCAAAGAAGCACATAAAAGGTAGCTGTGAAGTGTCACCTGCAACCTAGGCCTCCTAGTCCCAAGTTAATATAGGTTGTCAGTGGCTTCTCAGTCCTCACTTCGGTTGAGCGCTCCGACATGCTGTGGCTGCTTTGGCGAGCACCGACACATGAGGCGGCCAATGCTATGGCGCGGACTGGAAGGGCGATGTCAGCATGCTAACCGGTGCCCTTCCCCTCCACTGGCCACCTTGGGTATCAGTGCTCGCCAAAGTGGCTGAAGTACACTGGAGCGCTCAACCCTAGTCCTCACTCTATGATGACTCACGGGCTTCTGCAGTCAACAACTGTCTTACTAACCTGGCATGGTGCCTTTTAGACTGTAGGTCTCTTCAAGCACATTGCTTAACGGGCTCAGGTGAGTCAGGTGGGCTGACAAGATAGGGAGCTGCAGCTGGAGACTGGGCAGAGGGATGAGGAGCTTGTGCAACAACTTTGCAGTCTAAGCTCTGGTTTGTCCGCAGCTCCATTCCCTTCTGTTGGTCAGAGCTCTCTGCCTGTTGAACATCTGGCTAGGCTAAGCTCTCATCCAGCTGAGGCTCAGGTGAAGCTAGGAGCTCCTGGCAAGGCTCTTCCTCTGAGGAGACATCACTAACATGACCTGACAATAAAGTCAGCCATTTCTTATTTTTTTCCAACATGTGACATGGCTACACTAGCCTTGAATTTCCCTTTTAATTTTACTCCTCATACCTGCCATTGGCAAATAAGCCACCATTTAAATTAGGAGTGAAATACTCATGGGAAACAGGCAATGACCCAGGAGTAACCTACTAATGGCTATGCAATTTTTGCTAAAATAATCATTCTGGGAATGCCTGCCACTATAAACAACACCCAAATGAAATTTCTGATCTAGTATAAAAGAGTGGAATTTACAATGCCTAAATTAATCTTGATAATCCAGGATGAATAAACTCTCCTTAACTCAGGCAAACCGTGCATGTCATGCCACTTCTTCCAGAGGGCAACAATATATAATGAAACCATATTGGCACAGTGGACCAAGGGTAGCCAACTCTCGATATAAAAGTTCTAGCACTGGCCAAGCCCGGGGGCAAAGCCTTCATCATATCAGACTGGCTAAACTGGTGGGCCTACAAGGTATGACCTTTGTGATTTTTAGTCAGGCTTAGAGGTTAAGTAAAGAGGTTAAGTAAAGAGCCTCTTGTGGCGCAGAGTGGTAAGGCAGCCGTCTGAAAGCTTTGCCCATAAGGCTGGGAGTTCGATCCCAGCAGCCGGCTCAAGGTTAACTCAGCCTTCCATCCTTCCGAGGTCGGTAAAATGAGTACCCAGCTTGCTGGGGGGTAAATGGTCATGACTGGGGAAGGAATTGGCAAACCACCCCGTATTGAGTCTGCCAAGAAAACGCTAGAGGGCGTCACCCCAAGGGTCAGACATGACCCAGTGCTTGCACAGGGGATACCTTTACCTTAGAGGTTAAGCTGAGCAGGAGATTTCTGTAGGCCAGGGAGCACAGCCCAAAGGTTTCGTCTGGCTCCAGCGTGTGGTCAGCAAGCTTTGGGCAGACGGAGAGATGTAGCCTGATGCAAAATCTATCTATTTATGTAGGATGTACAACTTTTTTTTTTTTAAAGAGAGAAAAATATAACCTGCCCTCACCCTATGCTTGTCTGGAAGCTGTTTTCAAAACAAAAAACATATTCTTTTCCTTTTCTTTTTTGCTGGTCTGTAGAATTGAAGATATGCCTCCGAGTAGTCATGCATTAAAAATACAAAAAATTAAAGGGAAACTGCACATTTTCAGACTTCTAGAAATGAACTTAAGATAAATGTCTAATTTAGGGAACATTTATGCAGCTTAGTACAAGGGGCATATCCTCTACATATCCTCAAAAGAGAATATGTATTAAGAGTCTGACACTTCCATATATGTCTAAGGGTCAGTATGCTACAGCTCAGTTCAATTAATATGGAAGTTATGATGGTCAGTGGAAGCAGAGGCATTCACCTGTTTTGGATGGAAGCTATGTCTCATATAAAACACAAGACTCACATCTTGAAGTTACAGAGCTACTATCCAGGGAAGCACCCGGGGGAGGGGGGAGTTTGCTACCATGACTGATTCCTGCATTATATGTGCAGCTGCTTATAATGATTTTTCAATTTTTCATTGGCTCAGAAATACAATGACCAGCATTTTAGCAGGAACCAATAGATTTGTTCACACAGAACCAGTGTTGAAAAATCTTCATGGGCTACCAGTTTGTTTCCAAGCACAATGTCCCTATGTTTACCTTTAACCCCCTGAAGGATCAAGGACTGAAGCGGCTGATTCCATATGAATCTACCAGGTAAGGTCCTATTCTGTGCACCGTTACCTTCAGAAGTGGATGACGAGTGGAAAGCTTTTTCTTTGATGACACTAGACTTCATTGCATCATCTATGTACCAAATTTTGCATATTTCAAATTTGCGTACAAATATTTAAAAAGCAATCATTGCAACAATAAAATGGAAAAAAAACCCAAGCCTGTAACAATTAAAACATCTTTATAGTTGCAACAATAATACAGGAGGCAGAATAACGGCATATAGGATTATAGTAAGCAATGAAGATTTCAGCCTCCTCTAAATTGTCTGTAAGGGTGGGGAGAAAACAGGCTTCACAGGAATGGACTTTCCAGATTGAGAGGAAATCTCCTCCAAACACAGAGATATCTCTTTCTGTGATGGTAGCCTCCCTGCGAAATGAAATTTAGAGCCGAGACTCTCCCAATGACCTAAAATCATGGGAACGTTCAGATTTGAGTAAATGTTCTCTGAGGCTGCTTCTGCCAGTGCGGCGCTCCATGCTCTGCAGCTTTTGTGTCCCCATGGGGGACATATTTCAGCAGCAGACCTGCTCCAGTGCTGAAATGTGTCCCTCCAGGAAACACAGGAGCGGCAGATAGGTTCCGCTGGGTGGTGGTGGTGGCGGGAGGTTTTTTATTTTGCAGGAAGGTGGGATTGCATGGAACAATCCCACCTTCTTGCAAAATTTTTTTAAAAACCTCAGTCTGCCCCGTGGTGCAGTGAATCACTGTGAAGCCGACTGGGCGATTTTTATGCCCCCGCCATAGAAGAAGAAGAAGAAAAAGAAGAAGAGTTGGTTCTTATATGCCGCTTTTCCCTACCCGAAGGAGGCTCAAAGCGGCTTGCAGTCGCCTTCCCATTCCTCTCCCCACAACAGACACCCTGTGGGGTGGGTGAGGCTGAGAGAGCCCTGACATTCTTGCTCGGTCAGAACAGTTTTATTAGTGCTGTGGTGAGCCCAAGGTCACCCAGCTGGTTGCATGTGGGGGAGTGCAGAATCGAACCTGGCATGCCAGATTAGAAGTCTGCACTCCTAACCACTACACCAAACTGGCTCACAGAAGGATGGTCCTTCTGTGAGACAGGCCCCGTTGGCCCCCGCAGTGGACTAAGGGAATACGGATTCTTCCACATTCTCTTAGCCCAGGGCAAACGAGCGCCCAATTCGGAGCTAGTCCAGGAAGGGGCTGGCTCAGCAGCTGCATCATGTGGAAGTGGGGATTAGCCCCGATTCTGTACTTGTTTATTTTATTTATATTTTTGGCAGATTTAAACAAAACGGTAATTGCACTTTTTGACTGAGTGGTATATGTGTGCATGTATGTGTGTATATATATATATATATAATCTATATATAATCTATCCTAGAAGTATATAAAAAGACAGAAAAATTGATTCAATACTGGTGCGGTGTAATTTTTCCTACTAATAACAGACAACAGACTAGATCGGACATTTCACATTAGTTTCTAAACGGTATTCAAGAGCAGCCTCATGAAAAACACACTAAAACTAATACAGTATCTGAAAGTTTAAACTCCCGAATACCCTGCCAGTGCATGTTCATCGGGCACATATTCTGTTCTCCTTTGGGTGCCAGTTGAAAGTATTTTTATTCATGCCTGTCCTTGGCATCATCTGATAGTTACTCTTAGGATCCCTTCTGTCAACTGTGGGTTTGGTTCACTTGGCTTCACTGCAACCACGAGATATAGATTGTAATTTTTAATTCTAGCTGTAGACTGCTGATGGAAAAGTGGAGTATAAATGTTGCAATTAAATATATAAAATGCTTATCTTTTTGTGATCATCTGAGATATGCAAAAGGTTTCTAGGATTCCACAAGCAGAGACGTGACCCGCTTAGGTACCTAGACTGGGCCCCTTCTTTCATTCAAGCTTCCTGGCTATGTAGAATCATAGAATAACAGAGTTGGAAGGGACCTCCTGGGTCATCTAGTCCAACCCCCTGCACTATGCAGGACACAATCACTCATCCATGCTAACCTGCCACCACATTGAACCTTCACGGAATCAGTGTTGACCATTATAATTTTTCTGCCTCACAACACCACTTATTGCAGTAGTTCAGAAAGCCCCAAACAGGTTCAGAATAAAACATGTAACGGAATGCCGTTATTCCTGATGCAAGGTGGAATTCAATTAACGGACCCCCCCCCCCTCCGCAATTTTACAAGTTCTACAATGTCTAAGTAAGAATGCAAATGTAATTTACAAAATTCCTCAATACCAATAATTTAAATTTCCTTGAATAGCACTGGAGCCTCTCTATATACATTATAAACTGCTCCCAGTCCAGGTAAAGAGAACGAAGAAGATCAAGCTGGTTATGGCATCAAGAAAAGTTTTATTTCTTTCAAAGTTTCAAAACGAGTCCCTGGGTGGATTGCTCACTTTTGGTTCCTTCGTCTGTGACACTATCTGTGTTGTTTTTACTTTGCATTCAGAGTCCAGTGTTTAAATAATTCCCCCCCCCAAAAAATGAATCTACAATTATCCAAATCACAGTTGTTTTTTCAGTGACTCCTGGAACCCACGGTCATGGCTAACTAATTGGGACCACTGTAGATACATTTTGGCGGAATTATTCAATCTTGATGTCATCACCAGCTTGATCTCCATAGAATCACAGAATCATAGAGTTGGAAGGGACCTCCTGGGTCAACTAGACCAACCCCCTGCACTATGCAGGACACTCCCAACCCTATTGCTCATCCACGCTAACCTGCCACCCCCTTGAACCTTCATTCATGAACCATCTTCTTGATTACCTGTTTCTTGGCTGACGGGTCTTTTGCTCCATTGACTATTCATCCCCAGCCCAGGTACAACAATTTAATATTTAATTTAATATTTCTTGTAGGATGCATTCCCATTGGGGAAGGGGGTTTGTTCCCCACAGTACCCTCACTTTCATTGTTCAGGGGCCAACACAGCATCACTGAGATGTCCCTGGGGATATAAGCCATGTTTGCCTCAGTGTCCCTCAGTGCTTAGTATTACCCTGAGCTGCTAGAGGTCTTTTTGCAAACTAAAAAAAAGAAAAAGAAAAAGAGTAGTCGCTATAATTGCTACTCAGTCAAAAAGATCCGTTTCGTTTAAATCTGGCAAAAAAAAAAAAAAAAAGACTTGCCAGGGGAACAGAATGGCAGACTCAAGGAGATACAAGAATAATGGTGCCAATTTGAAAAGGAAGGTTTGGAAAGGTGCGTCTTCTCGCCATATATGGTCTGGGGCCTGACTATCTGAGAGACCACCTCTCTACCTGTACCCTCCAGAGAACACTACACCCTATAAACATCAACAAGCCGGTGATCCACTTGGTGGAATGAGCTCCCAGAGGAAATCAGGACCCGGCCGGAACTAAAACAATTCTGCAGGGCCTGCAAACTGCAGCTCTTCCGCCAAGCCTTTGGTCAGGGCCAATGAACCCGTTCTGCCAAACTCGAGTCCCTAGAGGCCCCCTCCTTCACAAACTGCACCCTGCAGATGAAGAACTGATCCACAGTGCAGCGTTAATCAAGAATAATGTTAAGTGTTCTACTGGTCAATGTTACGATGTTAGTAATGTTATATGTCCACAATTATGATGTTTTCCCTTGGTGTGGGATCGCAAATGACGTTTCCCGTATCGTATCACAAATTCAAACGTGAACCGCCCTGAGCCGCAAGAGAGGGAGGAATATAAATATAATAAAATAAATAAAACAGGGTGAGCAAGCTTGCTCCGACTCCAGCCTGTCTACAAAGATCACAGCAATGCCAGTTTGGCAAACAGTGTAGGGAGGAGAGATAAAGGATGACCCAAAGATGAAACAGGGTTAAAATTTTAAAGTCTTTGGTCTTACACTGGCCAGAGTCTTATTTCTGGACCTTTTCTTCACATTTCTATGCGTGTACTTGCTCTCTTTTGCCCAATTAATTCATCTGAGTGCTGGTTCCCCCTCACAGGGCTATGATCCTGTCCCCCCCACATGTAATTTCAAGCGAAGTCACTGGGACATGGCTGCAACTCTCGCTGAGTGGAAATTCCATCTGCAAGAGCCTCTGAACCACATAATGATGTAGAAATAAACGTGCAATGCCTGTTGCATTTCTCTGCGGTCACTGCATGGGAAAGAGCTGCCAGCCCAATCGAGTCAGTTGTGCTGAAAAGGCAAAAACACATTTCTGTCGGTAACATTGAAAAGTTTCTATCTGTCCAAAGAATCTCTCTTGCTTTTCTCCCAGTCTTTCAGCCCTCCCTTAGGTATACTTACATATGCATCCCCCTGCTGTGCGGGAATAATGAGATTCTTTCTGGGTACCCCTACTGTGTTAGTTTAAAAGAAACGGTAAGATTCCCCCTATCCCGGAACAAATGGCTGTGCAGAGGCAGCCCTGGCTGGAGTCTTCCCAAAAGGAAGTAAACATGCATTTTGCTTGCCTCTTCACTTGTTCCCTCCTACTTTGTCGCGAAAACACCATTTTGCCATTCGAGGGATAATTTCCCCTGACTTGCAGTGAAAAATCAGTTTGGACTTTGCTGTGTTAGGAGCAGATTCGCTGTTTCCTGGACTGATCCATTCCAGGTTTCCAGCAGTAAGATGCTTTTTTTTTTTTTAAGTAAAAAAAAAAAAAACCCCACTGCAGATCCCTAATTTGGGCCACATGTTGCTGGTGGTGATTTGAAGTTGTAGGGAGGGGGGGAGGAGAAGGGAAGTATGTGGGGTGGGAGTTGGCTGGGGGGGGGAGGGGAGGGAGGGGGGGAAAGATGATGAAAAGACCAGCACCACAAGTGAAGCACATTACCAGTCTAAGAGTGGAAAGGGCCGGAAGGAAAACCCACCCACCTCACCCTGCGTTTATTCTATCAACCTGCAATTGGAACAATCAAAGCCAGATGTCGGCTCTTCCAGATCTTTCTCACAGGACAAACATGCAAAAGGCCTTAGGGCCTGGCGTTGCCATCAAATAGTAATTGATACCATATGAGCCACAAAACAGAAAAGCACATGCAAACCACCCCCAGCCCCGTGAGAGGTATGAAATTGCAGGTCCCGCTGAGCCGTTAAGTGCATAGTGCACCATGAAAAACAAGTGTACATCGCTACGGTAACCACCTGTAAGTCACAGAGGCAAAAAGAAGAAGAAGAAGAAGAAGTAGAAGAAGAAGAAGAAGAAGAGAGGGGTCTTTGGCAAAGATAAAGCCCCGGAGGATAACGAGAGGTGAAAGGTCACCGAGGGTTAATGAAAAAGGTTGTTTAGCAGGGCTGAAAATGAATGCAGGTGTGAGAATGATCACAATGGCCTGTGATGTTCTCTGGTCTCACGCGCTCTCCGTTATTTAAGGCAACGGTTTCTCCTGCACCCACTGACGTATGTTAAAAATTACTATTTGTTTCTCGGCTCCCTCCCACCGCCCCTCCCCGGTCTCTCATGCTATAGACAATATTTTGCTTAAAACACACCACCGAAAATAACATAATGAATTCATTAAGACGAGAACGGTTGCGGCGTTCCATCTCGTACCGTGGTAATGTCCCTGTTTTACGCAAGCAGCCAGGCGGAGACAGCTGGCAAACTGGTGTTTTTAATACAAAGGAGCTTCCTTAGTGGCGACCCGATCCAGTATACGCACACATTCTCAGTTTCTTCTAGCTCTGATAAAAGCACAACATGCCACTGTGTTCCCACAGATTTTATATCAGTGCAATCAAGCAGAAATGTGTAGAGGCCGCTGTACATTCAAAAGTTTCTACGTGGATGCCAGGTTTTTGGGGGTTTTTTTGAAACCACAGCCCGTTCCGAGGTGAAATGTTGAGATACAGACCACACCACCCATCTGCTCCTCTATATTTGTTCCAATTCCATCACCAATCACTTCTATACAAACAACAGCCTGATTCTAAACATACCCGAACCATTAGTAGGTTTGATTTCTTCCCCCCCGTATCCCACTGTATATGATATCCTAACTCCGCAGATCAAGTCTCTAAGTAAAATATTTTCCAGATGGAGCAGCTAAATTCTACATCTTGTGAACGCCCAAAGTTAAAAAAAGGTCAACTAAAATATATATATATATATATATATATATATATATATATATATATATATATATATATATATATATATATATATATATATATATATATATATATATATATATATATAATGATGTCATTGCTGTGCGTCGATGTACGTTCTAGTACAGTAACAGCAAGTTGGGGGGAAACGACCCTGTGCTGCACCTATTCCCATCTCGTACCCCCACCCCATGAGCTACTTTTGGTACCAACTTTCCCACCTCTGCGACACTGGTAGGAAATTGAGTGCGGTCCTTGTAATAAGTTTCTGAGATTTTGCAGCGCCTGATAAAATCTGCCTGCTGCAGAGGACGGAGAGTTCAGAAGCAACTTTGGACTAAAACCCTAAAGCAAGGATAGTCAAACTGCGGCCTTCCAGATGTCCATGGACTACAATTCCCATGAGCCCCTGCCAGCATTTGCTGGCTCATGGGAATTGTAGTCCGTGGACATCTGGAGGGCCACAGTTTCACTACCCCTGCCCTAAAGACATAGTGAAGGAGATCTACTCCGAACCTTTCTCTAATTGCCTGACCCATCTTGACTTCCAGTTCTTAAGAGGCTTCAGCTTATTCCCTGTGCTAATTTCTTTCTCCCCCGGATCTTGTGAGCCACAGCGCTGCCTCCAGATGGCCAGCAAGGGAGATTGTAAGGGTAACTTGCCTTGCGCATGAAGAAGTGCACCATTGGACTCAAACTTTTGTTTTCCCTCATGCTAATTTCTCAAACCCCTAAAGCAGTGGTTCTCAACCTTCCTAATGCCGCGACCCTTTAATACAGTTCCTCATGCTGTGGAGACCCCCAACCATAAAATTATGTAAGTGTTCTTTCACAGAAATTAAACCCAAAACTGATCAATGGCATGAAGATCCATTGTTCATGATTGTATATAAATTGGTTTTTCCCCCGGGTGTTCTCAGTTCAGTTCTGCCTCTTGTCCAACCATACTGATCTTGCTCTTTTCTGCTGCTCCAGACAGATGAACCTCGGCCAAGCTGCTCGCCCTGCCGCGACCCCTATGAAAGAGTCATTCAACCCCCAAAGGGGTCCTAACCCCCAGGCTGAGAACCATTGCTCTAAAAGATCCAAGAACCAAGTTTTGAGAAACTCCTGGACAAATCATGACTCAGAACCCTTGGTATATCTCTGCTGACGAAAGGCATTCCAGTCGGTGGAATGGGACTTGCTCATCTCTCTCCTCCTTCTGCTGACCCAAATGCTCCTTAAATGCTACTCCTAAGGGAGAAATCATCAGCAGTCTGTAGTGGGAAAAACCACCCCATTTCCCCCCCCCCCATGGAAATTCTGCACAATCCAGCCCTGTATAACTATTATTTTCTCAGCTATGAGTCATCATTCCCTCCCCCTGGCAGGATGTACCTCCCTCACATACAAAATGTTATAGCAATTTGGGGAAACAATGGTTATTGGAAGCCCTAGTTTCCTAAATGGGCCAGTCATCTCGAAATTGCTTATGTTCCTCTTGATGAGAGGAAGAACTGAAAGGGCATGATAAAAAGGCAAACACAGAAGAATGAACATTGGGGAAAGAAGAGAGAAATGATGACAGAAGGCAACAAAACTTTATTTGGCATCTACATACTTATTTACAATGGCGGCTACACCCTCCGTGGTTTATAGTAGCGATCCCCAACCTGTGGGCCGCAGACCACATGTGGTCCTTCGACTAATTGGAGGTGGGCCCCGAAGGACGCCTTCTCCCCTCCCCCGGCCCTTTACTTCATCCCCCCCAGCCCTTTACAACACACTTCATTGTTGTGGCGTGTCTGTATCTTATTTTGAAGTGATGTTTAAACATTACCATAGCGATCAGAGAGCGCTAGGGCAGTGGTTGAGAGTAGAGGAGTAAACTACCCCCCCCCCACTGGGCCTCAGTAAAAGGCGTTGAGTGGTCCCCGGTGAGTGGTCCCCGGCGTTGAGTGGTCCCCGGTGATAAAAAGGTTGGGGACCACTGGTTTATAGAATGGTTCAGGTGCATCGTCAGGCTAGTAGAAATTTGGAAGAATATGGTGGGTACCCTCTGGATCAGGAAGTGGGTTCTGTGAGTCAAAGCACAACTCAAGAGTCCCGCCTAGTGAAATGTTTGGACACTAAGGTGCACGCAGACAATGGGACTGGAATCATGGGTGGGAAGACAGTATCATATTGAGATAGCAGATTGGGTTGCTAGGACAACAATAAACGCAATCTGTGACTGTAGAACCAAAGTCCCCAATATTTCAAAGATTAGGAACAGTTTTGTGCCCTCGTAATATTGTGTTTTCATACCAGAGTTGCCATTACACATTGCAGGAAATTCTTCACCAACTGCATTACACAGTATTCAATGTGAGGACCTATTCACAAACCAGAAGAAAAAGAGGAAGAGTTGGTTCTTATATCCCACTTTTCACTACCCAAAGGGGGTCTCAAAATGGCTTCCAATTGCCTTCCCTTCCTTTTCTCACATTTTGGGAGGTTAGTGGGCCTGAGAGAACTCTAAAAAAATTGCTCAGTGAGAATAACTCTAACAAGACTGTGACTGGCCCAAGGTCACCCAGCTGGCTGCATGTGGAGGAATCACATAATCATAGAGTTGGAAGGGACCTCCAGGGTCATCTAATCTAAGTCCATGCAGATTTCAGGAAACTCACAACTAACTGCCCATCAACAGTGACCCCAATTCCATGCCCAGATGATCATCATCAAACCCAGCTCTCCAGATTAGAGGCCACTGCTCTTAACCCCAAAACCACGCTGGCTTCTGGAGCCACTGTATGCTTAAATCTTTATCCAAAAATTTAAGGAAGCTGAATACTTTGTTTAACCTATACATACAAAAGAGCAACAGCTTGCACAACATTCACAGTATAGTCCTACACATGTTTACTCAGAAGTAAACATAATTAACTTCTTCTAAACATCCGGAAGAAGCTCCTGACAGTGAGAGCGGTTTCTCAGTGGAACAGGCTTCCTCAGGAGGTGCTGGGTTCTCCATCTTTGGAAATTTTTAAACAGAGGCTAGATAGCCATCTGACGGAGAGATTGATTCTGTGAAGGCTCAAGGGGGTGGCAGGTTACAGTGGATGAGCGATTGGGACGGAGTGTCCTGCATAGTGTAGGGGGTTGGACTAGATGACCCATGAGGTCCCTTCCAACTCTATGATTCTAAGTATTTTCCATTGAGTTCCATGGGGTTATTCCCCAGTAAGCATATTTAAGATAACAGCCACAGGTGCCAAATGGCAGGCAGAAAAGGCAACAGAGAGGGAAATGTAGTGAGAGTCCTGTTCACCCACATAAAGGATTATAATTACTACCTTAAACAGGTACGTTGAGATATAGTCTTCACTCATACCGATTCCGCATGGGTAGAGAAAACTGGGATGGCGCCTGTATGGTGGAGGGGCTAATATTTACGTTCCCCGGTCTGCAGTGGGGTCCAATGTGTTCTGTCCCACAACAGGTCCATATGGATGGGGGTAGAGCCGGGCCTTCCAGGCCAGGCTCCACCCCCGTTCTTACAGCAGGCCAGTGGGGACAGAAGATGCTCCACTCAGCTCTGCAGAGCTTTGTGGTGCTGAACGGGGCATTTAAAAAATGTGTATGAAAGGTGGGATTACAATTCCACCTTTGTGCAAACAGCGCCCCCGCAGGTGGTGGAACCATTCTGCTCTGGCAGTAATGCGGGGCAGACCTGGTCCACTGTCGAAGGGAGGAAGGAGACTAAGAGCAGGAGAAAGAGCAAAATATGGTATGTTCTTACCTAAAGCTCTTCTGGTCAAGACAACCTCCCTAAAAGCCCAGCTAGATACTGAGCCATAAATTAAAGCAGAGTTTACATGAGAAGAAAACGTAAGCTGAGAATAGCATTCAACACATTAAGAAAGAAATTAGAGGATTGATCCTCAAAGTTGATAATCTAGCAATCCTATTATTTTCAGAAAAACAGGAAGAGGTTCTGAAACGCAGCATCCATTTTCACGTGAAGAAATAAAAAGAGTGCAAAGGAAAACGTTAGGAGCAGAAATAGAAGTGACAACAAAAAGAACAAGAGCACCTGAGCCCTCAGCGAAGGGGCCTTTGCTGAGGCGGGTGCAGGAGCGCCGGAAAACGCGGCTTGGGGAATGGGAACTACAATTCCCAGAACCCCCAGCGGCTGGGCGCCAGCGCGACCGGGGAGAGGGGAGGGGCTGTGAGTGGCTCTTGATATTGAGCCGCTCTGACGAGCCCTGCCTCTTTCCCCTTTTGGCGCGGAGCGAAACGCTTCACGCGCCAAGAGCGAGGGCCCTGTTGACGGCTGCGGCCTAGTCGAACGATCGAAAAGGCGGCAGCGGGGGCTTGGAAGGCCAGCGTCGTCGTTTTTTACCCCCGCCCGGGTTATTCTGTTAAAGGGGCGTGGACGCTGGTTCTTTCTGTGGGAAAGGGGGGTGGAGACAAGTATGGCTCCAAGACGCCGTGGGAATTCTCAAAAAGGGGGGCGGGGGGTGGTGCAGGGCTCCATGGGAGGTCTGCCAGATACCGCGGCAGCCAGAGGGGCAGGCCCAGGGCCTGGAGCGTTAGCCGCGGGAATAGGAGGAACCCCTCAGAGGGTAGACGCGATGCTGCCTTGTGAAGGGGTGGGACCTTATGGTACAAGGTCTGCTAGGCGGCGAGCAGCGGCTGCTGCAGCTGCGGCTTCGGCAGACTTATTAGTTGAGGGAGACGCATCAGAGCAAGCGTCCCATCTAGCGGCAGTGGGGGTGCAAGATGCGGCAGCAATGTCACAGGCCTCTGGGCAAGATCTGAACACTGCAAACTCTGCCTCTGAAGGCACGATGGGGCCAGGGGGGCAGATTTGGGGAGGACAGAGTTGCGCAGGGGCACCACCCCCTCTTCCATGGTCCATGCCAGGGGTATCCGTGGGTAGCTTACAAGGCCCATCATGGAGCCTCTATGGGCAACAAGGGGCACAGTCATCATGGATGGCAACACCCCCAGGTCTTGGCAGCCCTTCTTTTACCAGGGGCCAGGGTTTTCAAGGCTGGCCTACGGCAAGCTGGCAGCACCCATATGGGCCTGCGGGGCCGCAAGTCTCGGGGCAAATTTCAGGGGGGGCTCAGAGTGGCCAGCATTTTCAGAATGCTGTGGGGCCCCAAGGGCTGGCCCAGTGGTCATCGAACGGGCAACAATTTCAGGGTGGCCCAATGGGGCAGGGCCCAGTCAGCCAAGAGCAGGGAGGCGGGCAGACTGTTGGGTCCCAGGGGTGGCAACAGCCTTCAGTCATGCAGGTCTGGAGCCTCCCCAGTCAGGGTCACTGGCAACATCACAGCCTACCTGGCTCAGGTCTAGGTCAGCAGGGAGGGCCTGCCGCCTGGGGGCAGACCGTGTTCCCAGCATTGGGCGCGCAATGGGGGCAGGGACATGGGATGTCAGTAGGCAGTAATGCCCCTCCAACTGCACCTTCGGCTGAAAATTCTCAGGTGCCACCCTTGGGGGGTGGTACCCAGGTAGTAGGGGACTGCAGACAGTTTTGGCCAGCTGGCGGGAATTCAAACTCAGCAGAAGATGGGTATCAAGGTCAAAGGGAACCGGTGCCCATGCGACCTCAGCAAGCTCCGGAGGTAATCGTCAGTGTTCCAGTGGCTCCTGAGGCATCGCAGGGAGTAGCAGAGCAGGGAACGGCATCTGACCAGCATGATGCCCGGAAGAAAAAGCGTACCAGGAGAGGAGGGGCAAAACGTGTAAGGACACATCATGGGTCCAGCACGTCGGGTGAGTCTTCCTCTTCTGAGGATGAGACTAATGAGTCAAAAAGGGATCGGGACTACTGGCTACATGGGGCATTGGTCCCGGGCATCCCTTCGTGGTGGGCAACTCGAAGGGAGGCCACCAGGGATTACTATAAAGAAAAAGGGGGATCATCTGCGGGTCCTCCTATTGGACTGGCTGCTGGGGACCACCCACCAGGAACTCATCTTACTCAAAAGGCTAGGGAGCGGGCCCTGGATGGGTGTTATGTGAATGTATTTAAGATGGTACCCCCTGATGAAGAGGCCCCTAATACAGGGTCTAGTAGAGATAGGAAGCGCAAGGAATTGGATAAAGGGGACCACTCATTTACAAACTGGATGAGAGGTTACGGTCAATACATGGGGGTTGTGATAGGTGCTTACCCGGAGAGGGGCTGGCACATGGTCAACCACATGAATAATGTAATGGAGGCAAAGGCACTTTCGGGTGATGCGGCTGCCATTGCTTATGACAAGTTAGTGAGGGAACGAGCATCGATTAATGACCAGGTCAGATGGGACAGGAAGGACCACGATGCATGGATCGTAAAAGTGGGTCCGTTTGTCAGGAGATTTGACCAGGAGAGAAGGAGGCAATATGGGAGAAGAGATGGTCGAGGGGTATGTTGGGAATTTAATAGGGGCTCGTGCCAAAGGCGAAAATGCCGGTACGATCATTGTTGTGAAGCCTGCGGGGGAGGTCACTCAAAACAAGATTGTGACAGGTCTTCAGGCGGTCAAGCGCCCTTTCGAGGGGTCCGGCCCTCTTCCAAGAAAGGAGGTGGGTCGGGAAATAATCAAACAGCAAAAAGCAATTGAGATACCTTCGGAGCTGTTAACGTTGGCCCCTACGCCCATTTTGTTATCAGCACTATTGTCCTGGTTAAGCCGTTATCCAAATAGGCAGGCGGCATCGTATCTCGCCGCCGGTTTTTCAAAAGGTTTTAGAATTCCATTTACGGGGATTCGGATATCGACGATGAGTCCTAATTTAAAATCGGCACTTCAGTTACCGGAGATCCTGGCGGAGAAGATCGGTAAGGAATGTGCGGCAGGGCGAATGGTCGGCCCTTATACGAGCCCCCCAATTCCCAATCTTCGGGTATCACCTTTGGGGATAGTGCCAAAGAAGACTCCTGGCCAATTTCGAATGATACAGCATTTATCTTACCCCAAAGGGTCATCAGTCAATGATGCCATTTCTCCTGAACTTTGTTCAGTAAAATATGCATCTTTGGACCATGCAGTGGCGATCATTCGTTCATGTGGCAGGGGTTCTCTTTTGGCTAAGTGTGACATAAAGTCGGCTTTCCGCCTGCTCCCAGTTCACCCCGATGATTTTTGCCTTCTGGGATGTCATTTTAATGGTTTCTGGTACGTGGACAAGGCAATGCCCATGGGTTGTTCCATCTCATGTGCGGCTTTTGAAACGTTCAGTACCTTCTTAGAGTGGGCAGCGAAGGAGAGAACCCAAAGTCCGCACATCACCCACTATTTAGATGATTTTTTAATAGTGGGCCCCCCAGAGTCACCAGTGTGCAAAGATCGATTGCTTGCATTCCAACTGATGGCAGGAGAGCTAGGGGTGCCTTTAGCTGAGGAAAAAACGGAAGGCCCAACTACCAGGTTGGTATATTTGGGAATTACGCTGGATTCCGCAGCTGGTCTGTCACGACTCCCTGAAGAAAAGCTGGTTGTTCTGGGAGGGTTGTTGGATGCCATGTTGGCAAAGAAAAAATGCACGTTAAAAGAGATGCAGGTGATACTGGGGCACCTTAATTTTGCCTGTAAGGCAGTGTCCCCTGGCAGAGCATTTTGCGCAAGACTTGCCAGAGCAACAGCAGGGATTTCATCGGCCCATCATCATATTCGATTGTCCAGGGTCATAAAAGAGGATTTGAGAGTGTGGCAGGAATTTTTGCAAAATTTTAATGGAGTGGCTATCTGGCAGACTCCCATCACACCGGAGAATTCCTTGCAAGTGCACTCTGATGCAGCAGGGAGCCTGGGCTTTGGGGTGGTTTACCAGAATCGTTGGTGTTCAGCCCGATGGCCTGGGAAATGGTCCGAGACAGGTATTTTGAGGGACCTCACATTTCTAGAACTTTTCCCCATTGTGGTGGCTGTCGTTCTTTGGAGGGATGTTTTTAGGGACCATAAGGTCCTATTTTGGTGTGACAATCAGGCGGTTGTCCGCATCATTAACAGACAGTCATGCCGTTCTGAGAGGGTAATGCGCTTGGTTAGGTATATGGTCCAGACATGTTTGATATTTAATATCACTTTTAGCGCACGGCATATACCAGGGGTGAATAACGATGTTGCGGATGCATTATCTCGATTCCAGGAACATCGGTTTCGGGAGTTGGCCCCGTCAGCGAATTTGGCGCCAGATCCTTTCCCGGAGGAGCTGTGGAGCCTTGGTGGCGAGCCATCCAGCGGGCGGTGAAGAGTTCCTTGGCGCCAGCCACGCAAAGGGCATATTCGAGTGCAGTCGCGGGATATGTCGAATTTTCCAAGTCTTGGGGATGCAGCGCCCCCTTCCCTCCGCAGGAAGAGCTGGTTCTGCGTTATTTAGTATACTTACATTCCCAAGGGGTGGCGCCAAGGACTTTGTCCGTCCACCTGGCTGGTTTGTCTTTCTTTTGTAAGACCCAAAACTGGTGGGATCCGGCATTATCCTTCCTGGCCAAGAAGGCAGTGGCAGGATGGAGGCGGTCAGCTCCCATCAGGCGGGATTGTAGGAGGCCAATATCGCTCCACGTCCTCCAAGGCTTGTTAAGTAAGCTTTCGGGAATTTGTGATTCGGAATACGAGTCCTGCCTTTTCACCGTTGCCTTTACCATTATGTTTTACGGAGCTTTTCGCTGCGGTGAAGTAGTGTCAGCCACGAAGGATGATAAAGGCAGGAGAGCATTGGACTTGGGCGATATTAGCATATGCGATGGCGAATTACATATTTGTCTGCGCCGTTGCAAAACTGATCAGTTGGGACGTGGGAATCACATAGTCCTCCCTGAGGCAGGTGCGGGTTTGCCTTGCCCAGTTAAAAGTCTTAAGGCTTACCTCAAGTTGCGCCCCACGGTTCAGGGTCCTCTCTTGATACACAACGATGGAAAATGCCTGTCCCGTTTTCAATTCATGGCAGTGTTGCGAACTGCCCTGGAGGCATTGGGACTCCCACCCGGACAGTTTGGCACACACTCCTTCCGAATTGGGGCTGCAACTCAGGCGGCAGCAGGAGGTTCTAGCGAAGATCAGATCAAGTCGCTTGGTCGATGGCGTTCTAGGGCTTTTCGGGGTTATGTAAGACCGGAACTTCTTCTTTCTTAATTTTGCCTTACAGAACTGATGCCGGCTGTGCCGATTGTTTGGATTCTCGGTCACAGTATCGTTTTTTGGGCGGCACGTTATGCTGCAAACTCGGGCTGGGGAACATGCCTCGGGCTGGAAGGACGCGCTCGTTTGCGTTGGAATGGACGGCGTGGAATGCGATGGTCAGCCCTGCTGAGTACACTTTCACAGATGATTCGTCGAGAGGGATATCCGAGCGTCTTGATCTTGCAACTGGGCGAGAACGACTTACCTGAGAGGTCCGGCAGGCAGCTGTCCATGGCAACTATTTCTGACTTATCGGTCATTCAACGTTGGATTCCGACAGTAACAATTATGTGGTCAGCTCTCCTGGAACGACGCAATTGGCGGGGAGCATCTTCTTCTGAGAAAGTCGACTTAGCCAGAAGAAGAGTAGTGAGGGCGGTTACAAAGTTTATATCACGGAGCATAGGCATGGGAGTGGTGATAAATCACCCTGATATTTCTTACAGGCAGTGGGCATTGTACCGAGATGATGGGGTACATCTGTCCGAGTGGGGTATGGACATTTGGCTGCATGATATGCGCCATGCCATACTACAATGGCTACTCCATTGAGAGGTGGCGGGAGCGCAGGAAATTGTTTCCTGAGCTCTGTGGCGGATGGTAGCCGGAAGCGGAGTTGTCTAGGGTGCCAAGCTTGCGCGCTGGCATCCCTAGTAGTTAGGGGGTCCCCTTAAGGGGCTGTGCGGATGCGGAGCCTTTCATGGGCTCGCATTTCCGGGTGGCCGGCAAAACCCATCAGAGGCAAAAACGCCCGACGGGCTTGCTGCGGTGCCACCTCCCATGTGTTGCAGGCTGGGTTCCGGGGAAGGAGCAGGCATGCGAGCCTGGCTCACCCGTCGAGGTATGCCTGCGTAAAGGGGCCTTACTTGTGGTCGGACGACTACAAGTAGGCATATCCGCTTCCGGACTGAGCCTCTCTCAATGAATAAAGGCTGTGGCCATTTTTCCTGCCAAAGAAAACGGTGTAGCGTTTTATTAAGGTGCGAAAGTGAAACCCTGCAAGGCAAGAGCACCTGAGCCCTCAGCGAAGGGGCCTTTGCTGAGGCGGGTGCAGGAGCGCCGGAAAACGCGGCTTGGGGAATGGGAACTACAATTCCCAGAACCCCCAGCGGCTGGGCGCCAGCGCGACCGGGGAGAGGGGAGGGGCTGTGAGTGGCTCTTGATATTGAGCCGCTCTGACGAGCCCTGCCTCTTTCCCCTTTTGGCGCGGAGCGAAAACCCTCCCTCCCACCCTTCGAGTTGGGTTCATGTATTGTGTTTTGGGATCTTATTATAGTTGTTATAACTTTTGAATGTTTCGACATTGCATAATTTGTCACAGCGGGCGGATGGTAGCCGGAAGCGGAGTTGTCTAGGGTGCCAAGCTTGCGCGCTGGCATCCCTAGTAGTTAGGGGGTCCCCTTAAGGGGCTGTGCGGATGCGGAGCCTTTCATGGGCTCGCATTTCCGGGTGGCCGGCAAAACCCATCAGAGGCAAAAACGCCCGACGGGCTTGCTGCGGTGCCACCTCCCATGTGTTGCAGGCTGGGTTCCGGGGAAGGAGCAGGCATGCGAGCCTGGCTCACCCGTCGAGGTATGCCTGCGTAAAGGGGCCTTACTTGTGGTCGGACGACTACAAGTAGGCATATCCGCTTCCGGACTGAGCCTCTCTCAATGAATAAAGGCTGTGGCCATTTTTCCTGCCAAAGAAAACGGTGTAGCGTTTTATTAAGGTGCGAAAGTGAAACCCTGCAAGGCAAAGGTGCCATTTGGCAGAAATTCAGGGGTGGCTGCCATATGTAAATTCTAAATCACATTTAATTTAAGCTAGTATGTCCCCAAGCATTTTTAAAGGGTTCCCAGTAGAGGGAGAGAAAAGAAAGAAGCAATTCATGTGTTTTCTTTTCATTTCCTATCAGCTATATGGAATTTCTCCTAGCCAGATTTATTGAGAGCCATTTTGTGCTTTTCAATTTCCACATTCTGTTTACAAATACACATGAATACAGAGAAGGCATCAGACATCTGCCCAAATTCTACTCCATGACTTCTCTGCGAGAAATGAGCCTTAATCTTAGGAATTTCCAGGGACTCTGGTCATTACCTACCTAGTACAGCGTGATCAAGTGACTCTTAAAGAATATACACTTCATTAATTAGATCAGACCCATTTCCCCGTAACACCCCTAGCAAATTCCTGCTAATCGTGCTCTGTGTACTACAAACATTGCCATTCATGATTCTCTATTTGGTATATAATTGGCAACACTCATCTAAAATCAAAGGAGCTGCATTCATCTGGCATAGACAGAGCAAAAAAAAAAAAAAACAATAAGGCACTGACTGAAAATGTCTAGCTACACCATTCCCAGAAACACACAAAATTTTTCTTATAAACAACAAAGGATCCCCGCATTAAGGACATACCCTCCAAACATTAACAATATTCAGCAGCCTAAAACAGTTTACGTAAAAAAAACCCTCAGTGTAAAAGCAATAAAAAACACAGCTAACAATGACAGAACTGTTCAGTTAAAAGTTCGGACAAAGACAAATGTGTTTGCCTTGTGGCTAAATGAAAGCAAGGTAGATGACAGGCGGGCCTCAAGAGGGAGGGCATTCTGTGTGAGGGGCCATCACTGAAAAAGCTCTGTTTCGGTGTTGCTTCCTACTTTGCCACTAAAGATAGGGACACAGAAAACAGGACTTGCAAAAAGAATCTTAACTAGTAGTGTGGACAGTATGGGGAAAGGCACTCTTTCAACTGTCCTGCCCACAAACCATTTAGGGCTCTTTAGGTAAGAACCAGCAATTTGAAGGGCACCTGTACATTGCAGAGCAGCCAGAGAAGTTCTTTCGGCGCTAGAGTAATAGATTCTTGCACGCAAAGCATGGCTACTGCATTTTGAATCACTTGAAGTTTTCGGACACTTCAAAGGCTACTTGCACGTCACAGTGATTTCGCCTGGAAGTGATCAGAGCATGAATCACCAACGGCGGGTTGGGCTTTTTGAGGAATAGCCATAACTGACATATTAGACAAAGCTGATAAAAGAGAGTAATAACCACAGAAGAAACCAGAGCTTCCAAAATGTAAGTCGGAATGCAGCAGCACCCCTGAATTGTAAATCCACTCCTTCAGAGGGACTGCTATCTTCTCCAGAAAAGCCTGGCCCCATAATGGACAAACGACTGTTGTCATCTACCAGTGACTCAGTTTTGTCTGGATTAAGCTTCATTTTATTAGCCTTCCTCCATCCCATTATCTTCTCCAGGCATTTGTTCAGGACTTACACATACCCAATCAACTTACATGTTAGAGAAAAACAAGCACTGTGTGTAGTAGTGATGCCTCACTCCAAATTCCTTGGTCCATTCCCAATGGTTTAATGTGCAAGTTAAATAGCATAGAGTACAAGATGGACCCTACTGTGACTCCACAGCATAAATGCCATGGGAATGAATGGCAGTACCTACCCCCACTACCAAGCCAGCCAGCCTCTCCAGAAGGATAGCATGGTTGATTGTGCTGAAAACCACCAAGAGTCCATTGAATCAAGAACAATACACTTCCATTACTTTCTTGACGAAGCTCACCAGTCAGGGTGACCAAGGCTGCTTCTGTCCTACTCCTAGCCCTGAATTCAGATTGAGATGGATCTAGATAATTCATTTCCTTATAGATGATCTGAAACTGTATAGTCACCACTTTCTCAAGCATTTTGCCCAACCACAGAATGTGGAGCATTGGTGGTAACTATTTAGTTTGCTAGGGTTCACATGCACACACACACATGAAAGCTTATATCTTGACTAAAGCGTTTTCGTTCTAGAAGGGGCCACTGGACACAAACATTGTTCTGCTGCTCCAGACCGACCTGGCTACCCACCTACATAAACACATTGTAACTGAGCCTTCGGGGAGGGCGGTATATAAATGTAATGAGTAATTAAGTAAATAAATAAATAAAATTTACGGATCTTGTAAACCGCTGCAAGATATTTGAGAGCAGCGGTATACAAATATAAAAATAAATACATAAATAAAATAATCTGTCCTTAGAATTTTTCTAATTTGTGTTATGATACTTATATTGATTTAACAGGGTTACTCAGATACAACATGCTTAACAAACCTGAAAAATCTAGCTCTGTGATCTCATTTTGACAACAGAACCCATGGCTGGCTTTGTCATCCCACTGGGCTTCACGTGGGCCTAATCATAAAGTTGATGAGAAAAAAAAACCCTGTTCAGTGGATGAAATTTATGGGGACTTTATCCTAAGCTGCTCTAGGAAACCTGCAGAGACGTTTAGCGAAACTCTGGGGCTCCTTGATGGCCCAGGAAGGGTTTCCTGAATGGGTGGGAATTATTTAATTTTTAATATATTTTTGATGTTAAACATTTATTGGGTGATATGACCTCCCAAAATAGCCAATTATGGGCCTGGAAGGGGAGGGAGGGGGAGGGCCCCCAGGTGGGTGTGTCCACAGCTCTGCTTCCCAACCATATTCTGCACGATTGAGCCACTTCTGGGGTTTCTTGAAGACTGAAGAATGTATCAGGGGTTTCTCAATGAAAAAAACGTTGAGAATGGCGGATATAGGTAGACCTCGTGTCTCCACCCCTAGGTAAAGAAGTTGAGAATACGTGTTTGACATTGTTGTTGTTAGGTGCGAAGTTGTATCTAACCCATCAGGACCCCATGGACAATGATCCTCCAGGCCTTCCTGTCCTCTACCATTCCCCGGAGTCCATTTAAGCTCAAAGTTTGACATTGTATGATAAATTAACTATTAAGGCAAAACTCATGATATATAACATGTCTCCAAAAGGTACATGTCTCCAAAAGGTACAATGGTCAAACAAGAAATGTCAAGACTGAACATCGACATTTTAGGAATCAGTGAACTAAAATGGACAGGAATGGGTGAATTTAATTCAGATGACCATCAGGTATACTACTGTGGACAAGAATCTCGCAGAAGAAATGGAGTAGCCTTCATAATCAATAAGAGAGTAGGAAAAGCAGTCTTGGGATACAATCCCCAAAATGACAGAATGATCTCAGTTCGAATCCAAGGCAAACCATTCAACATCACAGTGATCCAGGTCTATGCCCCAACCACTGCTGCTGAAGAGGATGAAGTTGATCAGTTCTATGAAGCCCTACAACACCTTCTAGAAGCAACACCAAAAAATGATGTGCTTATCATCATGGGGGATTGGAATGCTAAAGTAGGAAGCCAAAAGATAACCGGGATAACAGGCAAGTTTGGCCTTGGAGTACAAAATGAAGCAGGGCACAGGCTGGTAGAATTTTGTCAAGAGAATACAATGGTCATAGCAAACACTCTTTTCCAACAACCCAAGAGACGACTCTACACATGGACATCACCAGACGGTCAACACAGAAATCAGATTGACTATGTGCTCTGCAGCCAAAGATGGAAAAGTTCTATCCAGTCAATAAAAACAAGACCAGGAGCTGATTGTGGTTCAGATCATGAGCTTCTTGTTGCAAAATTTAGGCTTAAATTGAAGAAAGTAGGGAAAAGCACTAGGCCACTCAGGTATGAACTAAATCATATCCCTGACGAATACACAGTAGAGGTGACAAATAGATTTAAGGAATTAGATCTGATAGACAGAGTGCCTGAAGAACTATGGACTGAGGTTCGCAACATTGTACAAGAGGTAGCAACTAAAACCATCCCAAAGAAAAAGAAATGCAAGAAATCAAAATGGCTGTCTGAGGAAGCTTTACAAATAGCTAAGGAGAGAAGGGAAGTGAAAGGCAAGGGAGAAAGAGAAAGATACACCCAATTGAATGCAGAATTTCAGAGAAAAGCTAGAAGAGATAAGAATGCCTTCTTAAATGAACAGTGCAAACAAATAGAAGAAAACAATAGAATGGGGAGGACCAGAGATCTTTTCAAGAAAATTGGAGATATGAAGAGAACGTTTCATGCAAAGTTGGGTATGATAAGGGACCAAAATGGTAGGGACCTCACAGAAGCAGAAGAGATTAAACAAAGGTGGCAAAATTATACAGAACAACTATACAAGAGCGAGCTTAACATCCCTGATGACCACAGTGGGGTAGTTACTGACCTGGAGCCAGACATCCTGGAATGTGAAGTCAAATGGGCCTTAGGAAGTCTGAGCAACAATAAAGCTAGTGGTGGTGACAGCATTCCAGTTGAACTATTCAAAATCTTAAAAGACGATGCAGTAAAAGTGCTACACTCAATATGCCAGCAAATTTGGAAAACTCAACAATGGCCACAGGATTGGAAAAGGTCAGTTTACATTCCAATCCCAAAGAAGGGCAATGCCAAAGAATGTTCAAACTACCGCACCATTGCACTAATTTCTCATGCTAGCAAAGTTATGCTCAAAATCCTACAAGCTAGGCTCCAGCAATATGTGGACCGAGAACTTCCAGAAGTACAGGCAGGATTTCGAAGAGGCAGAGGAACTAGAGATCAAATTGCCAACATACGCTGGATCATGGAGAAAGCTAGGGAGTACCAGAAGAATGTCTACTTCTGCTTCATTGACTATGCTAAAGCCTTTGATTGTGTGGAGCACAACAAATTGTGGCAAGTTCTTAAAGAGATGGGAATACCAGAGCATCTTATTTGTCTCTTGAGAAATTTATATGCAGGTCAAGAAGCAACAGTGAGAACTGAACATGGAATCACTGACTGGTTCAAAATTGAGAAAGGAGTTCGGCAAGGCTGTATACTGTCGCCTTGCCTATTTAACTTGTATGCAGAGCATATCATGAGAAATGCGGGATTAGAGAAGTCACAAATTGGGATCAAGATTGCAGGGAGAAATATCAACAACCTCAGATATGCAGATGATACCACTCTAATGGCAGAAAGTGAAGAGGAACTAAAGAGCCTGTTGATGCGGGTGAAGGAGGAGAGTGCAAAAGTTGGCTTGAAACTCAACATCAAGAAAACAAAGATCATGGCATCCGGCCCTCTCAATTCATGGCAAATAGATGGGGAAGAAATGGAGATAGTGACAGATTTTATTTTCCTGGGCTCCAAGATCACTGCAGATGGGGACTGCAGCAAAGAAATTAAAAGACGCTTGCTCCTGGGGAGGAAAGCTATGGCAAATCTAGACAGCATCCTAAAAAGCAGAGACATCACCCTGCCAACAAAAGTGCGTTTAGTCAAGGCTATGGTATTCCCAGTCGCAATGTATGGCTGCGAAAGTTGGACCATAAGGAAGGCCGAGCGTCAAAGAATTGAGGCTTTTGAACTCTGGTGCTGGAGAAGACTCTTGCGAGTCCCTTGGACTGCAAGGCGAACAAACCGGTCAGTCCTAGAGGAGATCAACCCTGACTGCTCTTTAGAAGGCCAGATCCTGAAGATGAAACTCAAATACTTTGGCCACCTCATGAGAAGGAAGGACTCCCTGGAGAAGAGCCTAATGCTGGGAGCGATCGAGGGCAAAAGAAGAAGGGGACGACAGAGAATGAGGTGGCTGGATGGAGTCACTGAAGCAGTAGGTGCAAACTTAAATGGACTCCGGGGAATGGTGGAGGACAGGAAGGCCTGGAGGATCATTGTCCATGGGGTCGCGATGGGTCGGACACGACTTCGCACATAACAACAACAAAAGGTACAAAGGGTTGTCTGCTGTGCAAGGGAAGAGGTTTTCAGATTGCTCATTCCCAATAAAGACACTCACAACACCCCAAATAACTATGGAGGACATCCCAACTTCCAGGGACTGCTTTTCAGGAAGGGGGAAAGGGAAAGATCCATTTTGGGAGAAGAACTCCGTAAGAAGCCTTCTGGATTTAATCCAAAGATATTTCCATTTCCTGTTTGACAGACTGGCCTGAATTGTTATCCAGCCCCAACTAGCCTGACTCCATCAGAACTCAGAAGTTATACAGGGTTGACCCTAGTTAGTATTTAGATCAGGGGTAGTCAAACTGCGGCCCTCCAGATGTCCATGGACTACAATTCCCAGGAGCCCCCTGCCAGCATGGACATCTGGAGGGCCGCAGTTTGACTACCCCTGATTTAGATGGAAGACCGCCAAGGACATCCAGGGTTATAACTCAGAGGCAGGCAATGGCAAGCCACCTCTGAGTGCTGCTTGCCTTGAAAACCTACAGGGTTGCCTTAAGTCAGTTGTGACTTGATGGCAAAAAAAGAACGGAAATTAAACAAACAGAGGCTGGATAGCCATCTGACCGAGAGGCTGATTCTGTGAAGGTTCAAGGCGGTGGCAGGTTACAATGGATGAGCGATAGGATTGTGAGTGTCCTGCATAGTCCAGGAGGGTTGGACTAGATGACCCAGGAGAACCCTTCCAACTCTATGATTCTAACTAGACTTGATCCCACTATCCAACTATTGGGAAGCCAAAGATACTTGAGACAGCCCAGGTAAGTGAAGAAGCAGAAGAGAAACCAGGTGACAGAAGCTTCAGGTGCCAAGATACCATAAAACAACGAGGAGAGAAAATGTTTGCTTTTTATGTCAGAGGAGATGTCAGTACCCATTAATAAATCTATCTGCTAAATCTACTCTTATTCATGAGGGACATCACCAAGTTAAAGTAAAATAAATTATCTTTAATTAAATAGAATTGTCGCCTTCCTCTCGCTATCATCCCCAATTATTACATCCTAATCAGCTCTTTTGGGAGAAGGCAAGAGAGAAGGCTGAGAGGCACATTTAATATAAATAATTTGTCTCTCCGTCAAGAGATGGAATTTTAATTTTATTTTAATGGTGCGGGATCAGGAATTTTACCCAGTACGAGGGAACAAGAGTTGAAAAGGGCAGCATCACTCTAACATCAAAAGGGCCATCGCCTGGTGTCATGTTCAGGCCCTACTTCCTCTTAGGCCAAATCCCACAATCCAAAGCCTGGAGCCAGGCAGAGGCAATTAGGAAACACGCAAGCCATTTGCTGGAATAAGCTCTGAAGGGCTTAATTTTGACCTGAATGGAAAGGTAAATGCACTAGGGATTGCAACTTGCTGAGTGGAAGGCAGGCAGACTGAGGCACAATCACCATGTACTTCGCATTATTGTGCACAAAGCTGAGCAATCTGGACCCTTTTTAAACTACTTACTAAGCTTTTTGTTGTTAGGTGCGAAGTCGTGTCCCATCGCGGCCCCATGGACAATGATCCTCCAGGCCTTCCTGTCCTCTACCATTCGCCAGAGTCCATTTAAGTTCACACCGACTGCTTCAGTGACTCCATCCAGCCACCTCATTCTCTGTCGTCCCCTTCTTCTTTTGCCCTCGATCGCTCCCAGCATTAGGCTCTTCTCTAGGGAGTCCTTCCTTCTCATGAGGTGAGTTTCATCTTCAGGATCTGGCCTTTTAAGGAGCAGGCAGGGCTGATCTCCTCTAGGACTGACCGGTTTGTTCGCCTTGCAGTCCTAAAGGTAAAGGTAAAGGCATCCCCTGTGCAAGCACCGAGTCATGTCTGACCCTTGGGGTGATGCCCGCTAGCGTTTTCATGGCAGACTCAATACGGGGTGGTTTGCCAGTGCCTTCCCCAGTCATTACCGTTTACCCCCCAGCAAGCTGGCTACTCATTTTACCGACCTCGGAAGGATGGAAGGCTGAGTCAACTTTGAGCCGGCTGCTGGGATTGAACTCCCAGCCTCATGGGCAGAGCTTTCAGGCGGCTGCCTTACCACTCTGTGCCACAAGAGGCTAGGGGCTTAGTAAACTAGGATATTATTAAAAATCGGAAAACTCACTCAGCAGGTGGTCAGTTCCGTAGTGCTGTATTCGATATCTGCAAATAACTTTAGGTGTAAAGAATTTGGAAGCATCGCCTTGGTCTTCCACCTCGGTCCCTTGCCACAGAAGAAGTACAGTTTATGATACACATATAATAATAATAACAATGAAAGGGATTCTGTAGTGCCCTGAGCAATATGACCCCTTTTTATAAATGGCTAAGGCAGCATATTTCTGCTATCCAGCATTATTTTTTCCCTGTTTCAGCTTGACTCCTCGGCTTCTCATGGTTTCCTCAATGATTCGTAGACAGCCATTCTTCTTCTTTAGGGATGCTGCTTAAACATTTGAAAAATTCAGTCATGACACCACTTAGACCAATTATGCACAGGTAGGAAAGGCCGGGCTGGCGCTTGCATGGCAGTGGGGCTAATCTCCGCTAATGTACAAGGTCGGCGCCAGTCAGCCAGGCCCCCTCCCAACCCTGGCCCACTTTAGGGACTCTGATGGCCCACAGAAAAGCAGCAATGATTTTCCAGTGTTTCCTTTTTTTCCACAGACACCATTGGTGGCCAGGCCAAGCCAAGCCAAGCCCACGCACAAAGGAAGAGTGCTACGGTGGCCAGGAGGGGACTGAAAATACCCCACTAAGCTCTGCGGTGCTTCACAGTCATGTGGGGTCAAATGGGATTTGTTTTTGTTATTTTGCAATACCACCTTCTTGCAAAAACAACAATAACCCCTCCCCCATGTGGTGGAACCTTTCCGCCGTGGCTGCATTTCCCAGGGGAATGCATTTCAGCAGCAGAGCTGCTCCGTCGCCAAAACATGTCCCCCACAGGGATGCAGAAAGCAGCAGACTCACTCAGCTGTTGAAATGCGTCCCCCCTGTGGGGACACAATTAACGGTGGACTGTGCTAGTCCGCCAGAATGCATCAGGAGAAGTCCGGCACAGCCACTGCCATGCATAAAAGGTCTTAATCTTCTTTTCTATCGGGTAGACCAGTTCCAACAAGTATGCATCATACCACTCAAATACTTTATTGCCTCTGCTACTGTACTGCGAGAATGAAATTATATGGTATCAAAAGTACTTTGCTGTGGTCCCAAATGGAAGCCCCAAATTGACTTCTTCCTTCACCATCACATAGGGCTCCTCCTGCTTAGCATCATTACCCTGAGTGTGAACCTGCCATTGCTCCACAGCACTGTCTTCTGTTGGGTGGGCACTCAGCATAATACTAGTAGAACACAATATGTGTTGAGGAACATGCTATGGAGAGACATGCATTTCATAGGAGAAGCTTCTGTGTTCCTCCCTGAAGCCTACCTGTGATGCAGTACCTGAAGTTGGAATCAGAATTCACAAGGGAAAGAATGTGACCCTTTACGCACTGGAGGTTTCATGCCGGGCTGCAGGCTGGAGTTTTAGTCGTAGCAGGTTGCCCCACCTCTTCCTGCACCCACACGGGGGAGCACTTGGCTTGATGTGACTCGTCCGTCCCCGATTTGTGCTCCTGCACGGGAACTGGGGCATTGAAGTTCCCAGTGCGTAAATGGTCTGTGTGCATGTAGGAAGAAATCTGCACATAGATAGTATCCCATTCCTAAAGGTCATCATTGGATATTTTTGGAAGATTCAATGTTCTACCACAGGAAATCAGCACACCTTCACCAGCCAACTGCACTGCCTTGAAGAGCTTTCTGTGAGAAGAACTGAAGTGCAACCCATGGATACTTCTGAAGGGCTTTGGCCTTCTGGAATGGCCATCTGGCATGATCATTAGGTAAGGGAATCTACTGGTTTGTTATACTGTGCAACAGCTGCATATAAAATTCCATCATTGTTTGGACTCATATTAGGACATATTTGAAGTCCTAAATGGCAGAAAGGCAGGATACAAATCTCTGAAATAAGTAAATAATAAGTAAACATCATTGTCCCCCATATGGCTACAAATACTTGATGTATATGGCGGTGTAGAAGCAGCAATAATTTGTAATCAGTTATAAATTGCCTAGGGAATTATTTTTTGGACTATAAGCCAGGATCAAAATTTAAAAAATAAACACATACATAAATAAAATCATTCATTTACAGACAGTAGTTCTTTACTGCACAAAGCCATGGAAACTAAAAAGTTTCAGCTGTGCTTAACATTTGGATTAATTAAAAGTTGGCTTTCAAAGTCAAATTAAGGAGGAGGATGGGGAAGGGTGAAGGAAGCAGCTGACAATTTTCCTTCACTGCTTGACAAACTGAGTTGCTCTAGAATGGTTACAGTTTTTAAGAACTCGTTTTTAGATACCTGGTAAATATGCTGAGGATGGTTTCAGGCGGGTAGTCATATTGGTCTGAAGCAGCAGGTCAAAATTTGAGTCCAGTGGCACCTTTAAGACCAAGCAAGTTTTAAAATGGAATGGTAGAGGACAGGAAGGCCAGGAGGATCATTGTCCATGGGGTCACGATGGGTCAGACATGACTTCACAACTAACAACAAAGTTTTAAAAATGTGTTGGGTCTTAAAGATGCCACTGGACTTAACTTTTGTTCTAAGGGCGGGCTGGTATGTCTGGTTCACCTTCACCCAACTGATCACTTGTTGCCCTTAGCGTGGGGTTACCATATTCAGACTACTTCGAGTAAGTGATCACCATGACAAATCTCATTTTAAATACTCCTGGTAGTTAAGCTGTGGTCATTGCTTCTAACAAAGAGTATTCCTAAGCTTCCAATTGCAAAAAGAGGACATTTTCATCAGTTTTTTTTTTAAGAGCCCAAAAGAAGACAAACTAAAAAAAAAAAGAAGTGGATATTTCATCTAAAAAGAGCATATCTGGTAACCCTATTTTAGTGAGTTTGCAAATTGAGTTTTTTCAAAACAAAAATTCGTACATGGTGCCTCTACATGATAGTTTCTCCCCACAAATAACCAACTTAATAGCATAACATCAGGGGTTGCCAGTTAAACTCCCAAAATAACATATGCATTTTCAGAAAGCTAAATTAATATTACAAATTAAATTAAATATTACATATTAAATCTTCATTGCACTTTATAACATTGGCTTGTAGCTAAGAGTGAATCTGTGGCCCCAAAACTGAAATCAGTTGTCCAACTTCAATAATCTTCAAAATATTAGAACATATAGCTTCTATATAAAAACATGGCTCAATTTACACGTTGCGCCAAACCATGTATAACTGAGTTTGTATGATGTTCAAGGTGACATGGTTCGCTGTGGGCTTATAAATCATGGTTTCTGACTGTAGTTTGGGATGATCCTTGGATGGATGAGCCACGGCCATGGCTGTGCTTCTAAAGACAATACATCACAAAAATGAAAGTACTGCACGGCTGGAATATAAAAACTAAACAAAAACCTCTAGCCCATGCTTTGATAAGCAGATGGGAAACCAAAGCAGTCAAGTTACTCTAAATGATAATTTGCCTGTACATCTGGAAGCAGAAACCATTGTTCGCCTATGTGTTAAAAACTCATTCCATGACAGCCAGGTTGGTGTAGTGGTTTAGTGGTGTAGTGTATGGAGGGCAGATTTTTAATATGGCGAGCCAGGTTCGATTCTGCGCTCCCCCACTTGCAGCCAGCTGGGTGACCTTGGGCTTGCCACGGCACTGATAAAACTGTTCTGAACGAGCAGTGATATCAGGGCTCTCTCAGCTTCACCCGCCTCACTGTGGTGGGGAGAGGAAGGGAAGGTGAATGTAAGCTGCTTTGAGACTCCTTTGGGTAGAGAAATGCAGCATATAAGAACCAACTCTTCTTCTTCAGTAATATCCCACCTCCCTCACAGGGTGTCTGTTGTGGGGAGAGGAAAGGGAAGGTGACTGTAAGCCGCTTTGAGACTCCTTTGGGTAGAGAAAAGTGGCATATAAGAACCAACTCTTCTTCTTCTTCTTACTCATTCAGGTCACATATAATGGCAAAACATCATTTGACTTGTGTTTGAACCTTGAACTCATTCAGTTCCCTCACCATACTGTACCTCATACTCTACCTCACTCTGTTTTATAACAAGCCTTAATTTGCTAGTGAACTGGAAAAGAAACTGCAGTTTGAGAATTGTTTTCAGCTCTGGTTTGCAGGCAAACTTCGGATTGCCTCAAAAGAGGAAATTCATATCTTTAAGAGGAATTAAGAGATGGAGTTCACCAGCCCAAGCCCTGCTCACTGAATGCCAGAGAGTGAGTTAACATTATATCTGAAATTAGTCATTGTCTTGTTTGTGCAAATTACTGGGAAATAAGTCACTTAGATTTATATGAGACTGAGTTCCAACTGATGTGGTTAACACCAGTGATAAAAATGTTGTGCTTCTTCCTGTTCATTTAAAACATTAACTATTTCAGAACTTGGTGGTAATAAAGATAATAAAGGTAAGGGTATCCCCTGTGCAAGCAGCGAGTCATGTCTGACCCTCTAGCGTTTTCTTGGCAGACTCAATACAGGGTGGCCTTGCCAGTGCCTTCCCCAGTCATCACCGTTTACCCCCCAGCAAGCTGGGTACTCATTTTACTGGCCTCGGAAGGATGGAAGGCTGAGTCAACCCTGAGCCCGCTGCTGGGATTGAACTCCCAGCCTCATGGGCAGAGCTTTCAGACTGCAAGTCTGCCACCTTACCACCCTGCGTCACAAGAGGTTCTTAATATTGCTTTAGGATACTTAGGGCTGATCCTGCATAGAGCAGGGGGTTGTACTAGATGGTTTGTATGGCCCCTTCCAAATCTATGATTCTATGAATATATATATATGTCTACTCACCAGGGCTTACTCCTGAGAAAAAATTCAGATGGCTGCAGTCTTAGAATGCTCTGGGCGTGGGGGGGAATAAAAATAACCTGCTCTTTCTCCACTGCAAATGATGACCATTAAGATTCTCAAACATAAATATATATTTAAATCTTAATTTGTTTTGCTATCTTGATAATGTAAGACTGACTTAATAATGTGAAATGTATTCTAATACTGTACGTCCGGTTCCAATTAAATCACTAAATGTCTTTGCAGTGAGATTAGACCTTCAGTGGTGGAAGACAAATCGGGGCAATCTGTCATCTTTGCACACGTGGAATTCTAACACTGGTTAGATTTGAGAGTCTTCGTTACAGGCACAGAGCAAAAGGCACGGGGAATGGATTTCATAGGAAAGGCCCTGGACAAAATCAATTTTATTGAGGACATCAACCCTGAGGCTAGTCTGTAAATCTTCCTAAACCAGAGGGGAGGGTATGGCCCGAGAGTTCTACTCTATATATTACAGTCAAATCCTAAACAGAATTGCCTCCTTCTAAGCCCATAGAGTTCACTGGACCTGAAAGAGTGTAACTCTGTAGTATTAGTTTTGCACTGCTTATTAAGGGCTCATTCATACACACATATACATCTATAAGAGTCATCTCGTTGCTGGGTTACTGAAAACTTGCAGAATCGCTGAGCAGCCTTTAAGTGCCTCGGTTGAAAGGTATTTGAGAAGTCTGTGGGTGAACATAAAGACCCTGTGAGTAGAATGACTGATTTCTTGCTCCAGCTGTATCTCTTCAGGAAAGTCCCATGACCTCCCGCGATCACTTTTCAGAGGAGCGCAAGGCACTGTGATGGAAAGGGGTGCAAAGAACGCCGTTAAGCATCCGACCTTTTGTGTGTGGCGTTTTGGACTCACACCATGGCATCAGAGGCGATATGAAAACCTTGAAGCCTCTGAATGCTGGCAGGCCTCTGAACACCAATAATATTTTGCAGTGATCGTGAACCATTGCTGAATCCAGTGCCAGGAGGTAATATGTCTTTCCCTGACGCTTCATTAATCAAATGATTGATCAAAAGATGGACAGCTATGAGCTGACTACAGCTACTCCTCTTCTGATTTCTCAAGCAGCCAAAGAGGACACTGCAAGTTAAAGTTACTACAGCTTTTGTGGCCCAGCGAGACAGTGTTCAAGGAGGACAAATGCTACAATATTATTTAACTGTTTTGGATATATAAAAAAGTGCAGCCCTCAGCTAAAACAGGAGCAAAATCCACTTCTTTCTTCTAACCATTGTTTCTTCATTCATACTATGATTTTCAATTTTATTGAAGTACCTCTATACATCCAAGGACTTTAAATATACTGTATTGAAGGCATGGATCCCGTACGGTTTTCTACTAATATGGCACAATCCTACACTGAGGAGAGCCCTGGGCCCCTTCTGAGAGCCAGTTTGGTATAGTGGTTAGGAGTGCGGACTGCTAATCTGGCATGCCGGGTTCGATTCTGCGCTCCCCCACATGCATCCAGCTGGGTGACCTTGGGCTCGCCACGGCACTGATAAAACTGTTCTCACCGAGCAGTGATATCAGGACTCTCTCAGCCTCACCTACCACACAGGGTGTCTGTTGTGGGGAGAGGAAAGGGAAGGCGAATGTAAGCTGCTTTGAGACTCCTTCGGGTAGAGAAAAGCGGCATAAAAGAACCAATTATTCTTCTGTTTCTTCTTTTTCTTCTTCTTCACGTGCAAAAGTGCCCAGTGACCAATGAGCATGCATGATGGAGGTAGGACAGCACAAAGAAAAGTGCAGAATCTAAGCCTGAGACTCTGCATTTTGGACAATAATGATTTTGTCACAATGGCCTATTTTTCTCTCTTTCTGGCTAGTTAATGACTAATAAAGGCTGTTCGCTTTCAAAGTTCTGGGCAAAATTGCACACTCTATTCTCTAGTCTACTATGCCATTAAAAAAAAATGAAAGAGTTCCTGATCAAGATGAGAAATGCAGAATTGCTCAGATTGGTAGTGGTGGGAAAATGCCAGTGTTTCTCACTATGTTTCTCACTGTATGTTTGCTTGCAACTTAGGAGCAAATCAGTTTCTAGACAACTAACAAATGTCTGAGGCCTTTAAAAAAAAAGATATATAAAGTTCAACCATTGTGCAAAAGGAAGGGATTTTTTTAGTAATAAAGAGAAGACAAAAAACTATTCTGATTAATTAATCCAACATTTCTTATAAAAATTAATTTTTCCCAGGATGTAGCACTGCTTTTATTTAGTGCAGCTTTGATTTACCGCCTACAGAAGTTTTAAAGAGAGAAAAAGAGAGAGGAGGAGGAGAGACCGCAGCAATGCAAGCCTGCTGACTTCTTATAAAAGGTCCAGTTTTAAACTTGTTTACACTATTGATTTCAAATTAATTCAGTATGGTGGCTAGTTAAAGAAAGAGACCATGGCAGAGATTTTGATCAAAGAACTTAAGTTCAGCAATTGTCAGTTTAATTGAACACTAAAAAGGAACATTACGTCATCAATAGGACTATAGCTTTCTTTTTTGTAAGGAAGTATTTTTTTTTAAATGTGCACTTCTCTGAGTGTAGGAAAAGAAACTTAATTGTTGTTCCTATCATCATTGCTGATTATATCAACTGTTAAGAATATTAATTAGGGACGGTTGAAATAACGTTGCAGGTACCCTGCAAAAATGCAATTTGATCCAAAGCTTTGAAGAAAGGCAATTTTGAAAAAAAAATATCTATAACAAGAAGGATTAATGAAGTGCATGAAGAACTTAAATGGACGTGCTATAGAATTCCTTAATATAAATCACAGTATAAGTATTATGCACAAACCAACAAACAGAATTGCAAATCTACTTTCGTTTCCTTTAATTTTCACACCAGTCCTGTGGAGTAGGTCTGCAGATAACAAAATATCATTTTTGTTTTTATCCAAAACAGACACATCTCCAGGCTCCAATTTTTCCCTTCACTGGTCATTAAGTTGTAAAGAACTGGGGCACAGAATTTAAAAATGCATGCATTCTCTGCTTTAAAAAAACCCCTGAAAACATAGGAAGGTTCTGCGTGCAAAATGATGCCAATATGTATCTTGAAACAAACATTTAGGACTGCCAAAAACCCAGGTCTTACAAAAGAACAAAAGATCCAGTGCGCAATGCAGTGAGTAGCACTGAAGTTCCAGTTTGGGAAGGTCAGAATACTTTTTGAAGAGGGGTTATATGAGTGGCCCCGACACGCACTGCATTATCCTAATGACTTTTGGCAACAGACTACTGAATTGCATACAATTGAGTTTTAATGAAGACCATATTCTTTTTGCTTCCTGCCAATGCTTATTAGAATACATAAAAAACAACCCTCTGATGTAATAACTGGCTATATGAAATGAAAATATCAATGCAAATTGACATTTCTAAATTTAAAGTGGTACTTTGCATAAGGAACCCAAACAGGGGGCGGGGGGGGGGGCAGGAAGAGTATACACAATTCAGATGACTCTTAGCAGAGTAAATATTACAGGGAAGAAATGAAGCTTTGATCAAAGCTTCATGTAACCAGGGTGAGGCCTCTGCCATTCAATGCTCATACCCTATTATCAACTAACAAGTGAGCAAATAAACAAATCTTATTATAAGGAGGTGGTCTGAAAATGCTCAGGATTCATTTTTGCTGATTTTTTAAAAAATTAAAATTAGTTTTTTTTTTTTTAATTTAGCTACCGGGTTCAGGGTTCCGAAGTGGAAAAGTTTCTGCGAAAACCACAAACTTCAAGAAAATGTCGGAAACAGGGACACCTGCAACAAAATGTCAGCTTCCCATGCTATGATCGGTAACTTTGCGACAGTGATATTATGACTCGGGCGTCTTACGTGACGATATATTTTAAAATGTGGCTTTTTAACGCATCTGTGGAAAACTATGCCCTTAAATGCCACACTGGCAATAATTCGAGCTTTCCTAACAGCATCTGGAGGGTACAGACCGGGGGGAGCGGATGGGGCGTTGGATTTGCAGTGTCACAATCACTCACATCCAGCCCTGGTAATAACTTGCCAGATTAACTCAGACTAGCCTGATCTCTTCCAAACTTGGAAGATAAGCAGGGTCAGCCACGGGTAGTATTTGGAAGGGAAACCACCAAGGAGGATGGGATTTCTATGCAATGGCAAAACCACCTTTGCTCATCTTTTACCTGGGAAACCCCAAGAGGGAGTCACCATGTGTTGGTTTCAACTTGACAACACATAACTATTACTGCATGTGGAACTATTACCATGTTCCACCAATGTTGGCATGGACTTGGCAATCAAAGATTGATCATATACCCCCTTATTAAATATCCAGTTCAGAAAGTGTTAAAAGATTTCTCCAGGATTACACAATTGCAATATTTAAGTAGTTGAAAGGATTTCACTTGGAGGACGGCAGGGAACAGCTCCTGTTGGCAGCAGAGGAGAGGACCCCCAGAATTGGGTTTAAACTGAATGCAGAACAGTATCAGATAGGTAGTGGGGGGGATTCACAGTCAGAGTAGTTCAGCCGTGGAATTGGCCGCCTAAGGGGTGTTGAACTCCACCTCACTGGCGGTCTTCAAGCAGCATCTGGACAGATATTTATCCTGGATGCTTTAGGCTGATCCTGCCTGAGCAGGGGGTCGGACTAGATGGCTTGTGTGGCCCCTTCCAACTCTATGATTCTAGGATTTAGCATGGGTACCCTGTGCTGGGAGAAGGAAGAGGAAGTCAATCTGTATCAGATTCTGATCACATTTCTTGCTTGAAAGTGGCTGAGAAAAAGCTGAATGACAGCAATGGACAGCAACTTCCTCAGATGTAGCACTCATGAACTAGTTGCTGAATCCCCCTGACCACTGCAGGCCACCTGTTATAATTCCCACCCCACTACTTCTGTAAAGTCTGCAGCCTCCCCTCAGCATAGATGTGCACCATCCACAGGATGAGTTCATACTGGGCTCACATAAAATGGAAGTGAACTCCGTAAATCGCACTGCTCGTTCCATGTGAAACGACTGCATAGAGTCCTTTCAAATCAGTGTGCAACAGGCTGAGCACTGACACAAATGTTGAGAAAACGACACAGAGGATAAAGATTATGCAACGAACATAAACGCCAGCATTAGAGCTTTATAGGGAAGGGATTAAAGACTAGGAACCAACTTCTCCTCCTTTCTGCGGGCATGGCAACGACACACACACACAAGTGCACTGTGTGCCACACGGCGTAACTTCCAGCCTGCCCTCCTACCAGAAGGAGCAGCTGGAATCGAGCTTCTCTTTGTGCCACACATTAAACTCTCTTAATGTGGGACACACCGCAGAAGAGAAATCAAATGCACATTGGACTCAACGGAGGCTTCACAGTCTCACTGAAGAGCGGCATAAAGCACAAATATGATTTTAAAACTTTGCACATGAAGGAACTATTATGATTATATTTTAATGTAGAGGGAGCCCCTTCTTGCACACCGGCTCGGGGCAACTTACAACGTAAAACTGCAGCTGAAACGCCAATTTTTAAAGTGTTAATTTCCTACTCAAAAAGCCATGCATGTAATAACAGAGTGGGCCTTATTGGTTCTCTAGTTCAGCACCTTAGGGATTTAAAACAAAAATTAAACAAGGCCACGGAAAAAAGCAACAGCTACAGAGGGAGGTTCAATTGACCAAAATCTCAAGGCGCAAGTTGTTCCCACCCCCACAAGGAATAACTGTGACCGCCAGAAGGAAAGGAATGTTGTTTAGAGAAGTATGCTTAAGTAACTCATGCAAAGATCAATCACACAGAACTACACGTTTGAAGAACGTGTATTTTCTTTACAAGATAAATTTATGCATGTGCACTCTTGGAAATCACAAAAATCTATCTATAAACGAAACAGACAAATAATCTCTTAGCCGTGGTTAGTGCTACCTACTCTGGCCAGTGTAGGACAAAGTGGGGTGCTCACAAAATGAGTGCCCTTAGTTGGGTTTGAAACGATGGTTTAATTTACTTCACTTGCATCTGATCCTCTTTCACCATGAGGACCCAAAGAGGCTAACGTTGCTTTCTTCTCCTCTCTTTTATCCTTACACCAGACCCCAGAGGCAGGTAAATCTGGCCCAAAATTATAATCCAGCCAGCTTCCGAGCCACAGAGGGCTTCCTGACCTGGTTCGCTAGGTATGTCACTGTAGACCAGGGGTAGTCAAACTGTGGCCCTCCAGATGTCCATGGACTACAATTCCCATGAGCCCCTGCCAGCATTCTCTCATGGGAATTGTAGTCCATAGACATCTGGAGGGCCGCAGTTTGATTACCCCAGCTGTAGACACTACACCACACTGGCTCCCAGATGCTCACTCGTTTTTATTATTATTATTTAAATTTATAGCCCTCCTTCCTCCAAAGACTCAAGGTGGATGACATAAAAATATAAAAAGGTAAAGGTATCTCCTGTGCAGGCACCGAGTCATGTCTGACCCTTGGGGTGACGCCCTCCAGCGTTTTCATGGCAGACTCAATACGGGGTGGTTTGCCAGTGCCTTCCCCAGTCATTACCGTTTACCCCCCAGCAAGCTGGGGACTCATTTTACCGACCTCGGAAGGATGGAAGGCTGAGTCAACCTTGAGCTGGCTGCTGGGATTGAACTCCCAGCCTCATGGGCAGAGCTTTCAGACTGCATGTCTGCTGCCTTACCACTCTGCACCACAAGAGGCTTTTACATAAAAATATAAATTCCATAAAATCCCCTACCCCCCCCCAACCCGCATAACTCCAAGGTACCAAGATGGCCTTACCTCCCACAGTCATCTAACAAGGAGTGCGCTAAAGGCTGTATTACTCTTCCCCCTCTCGTATTCAAAATCCCCAGCGTTTTAGCATTGCATCTGCACTGGAGTGAAAGCTAGTCAGGCTATCCCCAAATTTCATCACAAGAGGCGAGCGGTTCCATCAGATGCTTGAACAAACTGTCCGAATGCTCCAGATAGCTTTGTTAAGATGTTTGGGGCACATTCTCACAGCGACATAGCTCTCCCGCATCTGCCAAATATTATATTGCTGTTAATGATTCACAAAAGGGATGTTTCGGTCCTCCTGGCTGACCCTGTGTTTCTCCTTGGGACTGTTTGGGTTCAGACCAGAAACACGTTGCACAGTCTCAGTGTTACCAGCCACTTCTCACCATCCTTGATGTATTTGCTTAGTACACCAGATAGACCGCCCCCCCCCTCCGCCTCTTGGTGTTCTCAAACCGGGTGTGTAGGGGAGGGGCTGTGCAGCTTTGGTCTCTAGTAATCCAGACTTGCTCAGTTTGCCTCACTGCCATTTAGTAACTGTTGATCAATCCAGGAAATCTGGAAGATGCACCAATACCGCCACGGACACATGCTACTGGCCTACAGGAAGAACATACAGTGGCCAAGAGTGCTGACTTATGACAACACTGTAGTGCAGGGGTAGTCAAACTGCGGCCCTCCAGCGAACGCTGGCAGGGGCTCATGGGAATTGTAGTCCATGGACATCTGAAGGGCTGCAGTTTGACTACCCCTGCTGTTGTGCAACGTATCTCGGCTTTTTCTGCTGAGAAACCCCTAATACATTCTTCAGGCTTTGAGAAGCCCAAGAAATGGCGCTATCGTGCAGAATATGGTAGGGAAGCATAGCTGTGGACACAACCACCAATCCCAATCCCTCAAGGCTGATCACTGGCCATTTTGGAAGGGGGAGGGTGGGTCAACATGACCATATATGGTCATACTACTCAATAAATGTTTAACAAATTTAAAAAAGAATACACACACATGCGCATACATATATACAACATTAATTAACTCCCACCCATTCAGGAAACCCTTCCAGAGCCATCAAGAAACCCCAGGGTTTCAGAAAACCTGATATAAGCAAATAAGGTGTGTGTGTGTGGGGGGGGGAAGCAAATATTTCTGAAATATCACAAACAGACTGCATTATAGAAATGAGCCTGCTGGTTGGGTTCCAGGCCACCTTTGCCCCACCTACCTTCATAATGCACTGGAGGCACATAGTAGGGCAATGGCTCAAAATTGTCCCAGAACCATCAGGGGAAACCCTTCCAGAGCCATCGAGAAAGTCTGCTGTCGTGTTTTCAAAGCAACATAGGAAGAGCAGTGGCTTGCCATTGCCTGCCTCTCTGTAGCACCCCTGTACTTCCTTATTGGTCTCCCATCCAAGTACTAACCAGGGCCGACCCTGCTTAGCTTCCAAGGCCTGAAATAACAGTGGGGCGCTTGTAACCCAAGCAAACCAGCAAAGCATCAGCTATTGCACAGCCTCCTTGCCGAGAGACGTCACAGAGGAGGTGCAAAACTGCTTCAAGCACCACCAGTGAGAACAAACATTCTCTGTTGAAGCATTTTCAGAGCTTTATTCTGCCCGCCGCCCCCTCATTTCAGATGTTTTGTAGTTTCATAAAATGAATAATACAAGATTAGTCAAGCCTGGAAGTTTTAACATGATAATTAACGTTTATCAGGAGATTATCTCTAGGATTTGTGTCAAAGAGTACAGGTACATTTTATTGATTAGTAAACCAGAGGTAGGAGGATAAAACGGCAAATACTTATGATAAGCCCTGGATGTTTTGTTTTTTTTTTGAGGGGAGGAAATCAAGTCCTGAATTCTTCTGATTTGTTTGGGTTTGATCTACATAGCCAAATTAAAATTCTCATTTATATGTGACCTGCCGCATGGCGGAAAGGATATTGCAACCGCCAGTCTGATGTGGTACCAACAGGTCATGCAAGCATTGCCGGAGAGACCACAAAACGGAGGTGCCCCAATGGCCTTTGGGAAAGGAAGTTAAATCTTTCAATCCAAAGCTTTGAGGGCCCTAAGTAGATCGAGGTGCCACAACGAGGGCCATAACTGGGTGGAAACTTTTCAAATGTTTTAAGTTTAAAATATATGATTAAAGTTATTTTTAAAACCCATATAAAACTGCATTTGTTTGAATATAACATTTAAAGTACACTCTGTTCATTAGGCAGTATTTTCAGTTCAAGTATTTGCTATGACTGAAACATAAAACAAACATGGTATACCTCTTAAATTTTGTTTTCCAAATATAAATCAAAATAAATCTGATAATAATAATCAGATAACCAAGGAGTTTCGGAGGGGGGATTCTGATTCAAGCCTTTCTAGAAAACCCACATCATGGAATACCATGTATTTTGAACTGAGAAACATGTACAATGCCACCATGTAAGATTCTCAGCTTGACAGGAAATAGGGACAGAGAACCATGCAAATTCCATTTTTAATTGCCTTATCTTCAAAAACGGAATAATTCCTAAGTATGATTTGCATCAAAAAGGGAGAGGAAGAAGGTGTTCACACAACAAAGAAAAAGGATAGTGGGAAGCCCTCAAGGAATTCTTCCTGCCTTGACCATGCCTATAAACATCTTAGAAAACCCTGGTGAGGCTCAATTGTCCTAGCAAACCATAGTTAGTCATAAAAGCCTCTGGGTGTAACTATAAACCTCTGATAATGGGGAGAAGGAAGAGGGGGAAGAGAGAGCTTACAGGGTCAAGGACCCCCAGATTGTTTCACACCATGAAAACTCAGATTTGTTTTTATTTACTTCAATAATACTCCACCTATCTCTCCAATGGGGACCTAAAGGGGCTTACATTATTCTCCTCTCCTCTGTTTCACTCTCACAACGACCCTGTGAGGTAGAGGAACACCCTTAAGGTCACCCAGCAAACTTCTATGTCAGAGAGGCTATTTGAACATGGGTCTCTCAGATCCCAGTGTGACACTCTAGCCCAGCCTTTCTCAGCCTTTTGACCATAAAGAAATCCATGAAATATTTTTTCAGGTTTTGAGGTATAAGGAAGTGATGTCAGCTGGCCACACGTCCCTGTCAGAGCCTCTGGAAGTGAGAGGAGCCTCAGGTGGCAAAGGTTTAAATGGCTGGAGCCCCGCCCCTTCCTACCCACTCCAGGCCCAACACTGGCCACTATGGAAGGAGGCAGGTCAACCTGCCCAAATAAGGGTAAAGACCCCCCCCCTTGTTTGGAGCTTCTTTGTCAGGTGCAGTGTGGGAGGGCTCACCCCAGCCACCATTTTGAAACCTCCCCACCCCCCCGTAGCAGTTCTATTGAGGGGCCTTTGTGGTAACATAGTTGGGAAATCCTACTCTAGCCACTACTCCACACTGGCTCCCAATGGCTGAACAATGCCAGTTCAAGGCCAATATGGTCAAGACAGAGATTAATTCAGGTGGCTCTCATGTAATGTGAGAACTACAAAGACATGAATTTGATTCTAAGCATTCTTCACCAGAACAGTCTTATATTTTCATAGCATAGCATGAGAAACAGGGAGCCAGGAATACAAATTATTATTGCATGTGCGTAATGTATAATTTGCAGATACAGATTAGTGACCTAACAGATTCCAGCAGCTCTTTTGGCATCTATTTAGTACACTCCACAAACCCATTGTGGCCTATTTTAAAACTTCACAGAAAATGAGCTGTTTTCTGGTAGTTAGGCAGAAATTTATACTTCTGAAATCCTGTAAACTTTAAAAAGAGGAAATGTAGTAATTCTCTACTGGTGACACAAGCTTCCTGAACCTCAAGCCAGCTATAAAAGGACCACTAATAACCAAATTTGTCCTTTGGCAACTCTGTGCCATAAGCAGCTACTTCCTCCAACAAATAAAACAGTCCTATGCACATGCAAAGGTGCAAACCCCAGTGAACACTGTGGGATTTACTTCTGAGTAAACACATAGGAACACATGAACAGACAGACTGAGTATATGCTGCCTTATACCAAATCAGACTGTTGGTCCATTAAAGGCAGCATTGTCTGGTTAGATTAGCAGCAGTTCTTCAGGGTTACAAAAGTCTTTTTCAGCACCTACTGGCCGATCCTTAACTGGAGATTGCACTTGGGACCTTCTGCAAGCCAAGGAGTTGCTCTGAAAATGAGCCACATCCCCTCACTGACATCTTGCACAACTGAGAGAAGCATTTTGTTTACTGAGAAATGACTGATCACAAGATTCCTATGTGCGTTATTCAACAATAATAGTGGAATACCATTAGGCGGGGTACGTGGGGCCCTACCTCTCCAGGCCAACCTCTCTCAATGTTTTTATATATATATAAATATAATTAACTCACACTCATTTGGGAAACCCTTCCGGGGCTGTCAAGAAACACCAGAAAGAAACAAGAAACAAGAGAAAGCCTGGTATGAGCAAATAAGGTATGTGTGTGTGTGTGTGGGGGGAGAGTAAATATTTCTGAAATATCACACACAGACTGCATTACAGTAATGAGCCTCCTGAATGGGTTCCAGCCTACCTGTGCCCCATCTACCTTGACAATGCATTGGAGTTGTATAGTAGTAATGTCTCAAAATTATTCCAAATCCATTCCAAACAGGACTGCTGAAGATTTTCCTAACGGTAAGTGAATAAAGTAGAAAAATTACAGATGAAATGCCGCTTTATAATCACACACACACCCATTTTGATGAAATGCAATGCCATTAATCTATTACGATTTACCACCAGCATGTCATGCACCATATAGTTGTATAAACAGAGTGTAAATTGTGGAGAAACTGAGGATACACCTACAGAGAATGACAGACAGGAGGAGTACAGCATCCACTGAAGCAACTGGAACGTCAGTTAATGGACTACAGCATCCTCGTAAGCAGCCAGAAAGATATAATATTATTGGTAAACATATTCAGACTTGCAGTTTGGAAATCCACAGTTCTTTTTAAGGGCTCTGCAGTGACAGAGTGGGACAGTCATTCCAGTAATCATCCCAGAAGAATTCTACCCTTCATCTCCTGTTCTCTTCTGATCTCAGCTGGACACTGCCTACGGCTGTACTAGGACAGTGGCCCCCAACCACCGGGCTGTGGCCCGGTGCCGGGCCGTGAAGGCCCTGGCACTGGGCCGCAGCTCCCTCTCCTCGCCCGCCCCCACAGTAAGAAACTTCCCAGGCCGCAAGCTTGCGGACCGGCAAGCTTCTTACTGTGGGGGGGGGGGGGGAGGAAAGCAGGGCCGCACACGTGCAAAGCGCACGCGCGTCCGAAAACACACATGCGCGGCACTTTCGCACAAACGCGCAATCGCCCTCCCTGCTGCCACTGGTCCCCAGCCTGAAAAAGGTTGGGGACCACTGTAGGAGATTTCTATCTTTGCTTTTCCTTTGAGGCCTCAGGGCCCAATGCAGTAAGGCTGGACTCAACACCCAAATGTCACTGCCGTTACTGATCAGCTCTCTACCTACCTTGCCATTACTTCCTGATGCCCTGGAATAACCATTAGAGCAACAGGCATCAATTAATTTGTACAGTCCACTACGACACAACTAAACTCAGTCCATTTGGAAAGAAGAAGAGTTGGTTCTTATATGCTGCTTTTCTCTACCCGAAGGAGGCTCAAAGCGGCTTCCAATCGACTTAGGGCTGCTTAGGGCTGATCCTGCGTTGAGCAGGGGGTTGGACTAGATGGCCTGTATGGCCTCTTCCAACTCTATGATTCTATGATTCTATGACTTCCCTCTCCTCTCCCCACAACAGACACCCGGTCAGAACAGTTTTATCAGTGCTATGTCGAGCCCAAGGCCACCCAGCTGGCTGCACATGGGGAACGTGGAATCGAACCCGGCATGCCAGATTAGAAGTCCGCACTCCTAACCACTACACCAAACTGAATTATATAATCCAGTCTTAGACCAGCAAAGCAAAACACATATATGGATAATCAGTAATCATAAAAATAATAAATAATGAATTAAAACAAGGAAATTTAGACTCTCAGAATCAGAGAGTTGTAAGCATCCATGAGCCACTGCTTAAAGAAGTCAGGGGGAGCGCATCAGTCCCTTAGGCAGCCGAACTACTCTGATGTGAATTTTTTTCTTGATATTTATTATTATTATTATTATTAGAATTTATAATCCCCCTTCCTCCAGAGACTCAAGGCAGATTACAATAGCAATGTAACCCCCATAAACCCCCCAATCCTTATGTTACTTATGTTAATTGTGAGACTTTTAACTTATCAGATGGCTAGAAGAACCCTCCCACCTCCCCACAGACATTCACCAGGGGGTTCGTACACTGGTATAGCACTGCCTGGGAGGGAGGGGGCGGCATTGATCTTAAGAACCCCGCTGGTAATGTTCTAAATGTAGTTTAAAGCCATTATTGTGGGTCCTCTCCTCTGCTGCCAACAGGAACAGTTCCCGGCCCCCTCCAAGTGACAATCTTTCAAATACTGAAAGACGGCAACAATGTCCCCTTCTTATTATTAAAAATCATTAAAATAAAGATGATTGGTTGACGTGTTTTACAAGCCATTGGACAACATATCGCAGTTAATAGTGTATGCTGATGTTTTGCCAGTGAGGGGCCTCTCCCTCCCTTCCTCCAAGGTAGGTTACTGGATTATTGGCGCAGGGATCGAGTTGTTTTTATCACCTTGTTCACTGTGTTTTGCTGTATTTTGAACGTCCTTTTAATGGGTTTTTATTGAGGATTTTGCAACCTGCCACGAGCCATTGTTGGGAGTGGCGAGAAATAAATGACAATAAATAAAAATAAATAAATAAACAGTGGTTAAATTTTAATCCTATCACCATGCCAAGGCTTAGTCTTGGTTTTGTTGGCATTTATATTTCATCTCTTCCATGCTTTTTCTTATTTTGGGGTCCTAATGGCTTGAAATTGTTGGTATGGGTGGCTTGGTTTGAACATTTTGATCATAAATAGGGATCAATTATTCCAGAGCACGTGTGTGTTGACGCTCCCAAAAGCCATGTAGCACAAGCAGTGCCTGTGCTATATAAAATTCTGTATTGGAGCACAGATTCATGCAGCTGAAGGAAGGATGCCAGACTCCAGGTGGGACCTGGAGATCCCCTGAAATTACAGCTTATCTCCAGACTAGATCCCCAGGAGAAAACAGATATTTGGGAGAGTGGATTCTATGGCATTGCACCGCACTAAGGTTCCTGTCCTCCCCAAATCTCCAAGAGTTTCCCAATCTGGATGTGATAATCCTACCCCCCCCCCCCGCTCCACCAATGTTGGAAGGGACCTGGCAATACTAACCTGAAGTGAGTCCTGCTGGCTTTATAACTCCATGATGTCACCAAAATGCGGCATCTGAAAACCTCAATTTAACTTTTTATTGGTACTTTCATACAGTACAGCTTTCCTACAAACCACTTCTCGCCATTATTATTATTATTATTATTATTATTATTATTATTATTATTATTATTATTATTATTATTATTATTATATTTATATTTATACCCCGCCTCCCCCCGAAGGCCCCCCATGTGCTCAGGGACACTTTTTGTAGGTGTGATTTCGGTTAATATTAAAGCAAGCTGCGTAGCGGATAAGCAGTTACGTTTTCTCTAGAGATTGGGTGAGTTAGTATGGTACTCCCCCCCCCATATGTTTCTCCCTCACCTTAGATCAAGGAGAAAATTTAACCTAAAGCCCCCCAAACACTGCACAAATTCCTCCTCCCATAAATGAAATATACCCTCCCCCTCATTATGCTCTTTTTCTCCCAAGCTCTGGGTTGTCTATAGACCACCACAAGGCTGACAATGCATTTGAAATATGCTGTCAACACCGGCTAAAACTGAATTCTACAGCTATTTATCTTAGAATGCATATTCACACTTTTTAAACCTATCTCAGAATGCATATTCACACTTTCTTGATTCTGTCAGTCCACATAGTAAAGTGGTCATTTTAGTGCTCCACCATGTGTGCATATCCCAGTTTAGTGTGGTACCCAGCAAGAAATCACAGAATCCTAGAGTGGGAAGGGAACATACAGGCCATCTAGCAGAATCAGCCTCAAGCATCCAGGATAACGATCTGTCCAGCCTCTGCTTGAAGACTGCCAGTGAGGGGGAGCTCCCCACCTCCTTAGGCAGCCCATTCCACTGCTGAACTATTGTGCAGACTGTGCAGATTTCCCCCGTGGTATCTAGCCAATACCGTTCTAGGCTGAGCTGCCCAAATTTGCTCATCATCATTATTATATTCAATTTATTATTATACTCAAATTAGTATCTGTACCCTCAACGCTAGCATGCTTGGGTCAGCTCACAACGTTTAGAACCAATATTCTATACATATAAGTTACAATAAAAGTTATGAAAACGTATTAAAAATGTTTTGCCTTCCACTGTACTGCCATTTTGTTGAGTCATCATCTTGGTGGCAATTCCCCCCCCCCTTATCTACCTGTATTGATGGTTGTGGGCGAGTGGGGGGGGGAGCTTATGATGGGGGAAGGAAGGGTGTGCTTGGGGAAGAGAGAAGGGAGAGAAGGCCAGTGTAGTGATGATCTAAATCAGTGGTCCCCAACCTTTATGTCACCGGGGACTGGTCAACGCTAAACAATTTTACTGAGGCCCGGGGAGGGGTAGTCTTTTGCCGAGGGACGTTGCTGCTGCCTCCATTTGCTTTCTTGCAAGCGCCCCTGACTTCCCGCCGCCTGCTGGGGGGCACTGCCGGCAGCAGCTGCGCAGTGCCAGGCCGAGGGGGAGCCCCAGCCATGGTGGCCGCTGGAGAGCACCAAAGGTGAGCTGGCGGCAGAGTGGCAGGGCAGCCCCCGAGGCAGCAGCCAGGGAGGAGGACAAGGAGAAGCTGCGGCCCAGTACCAACTGATCCAAGGACTGGTCCCGGTCCCTGGACCAGGGGGGTTGGGGACCACTGATCTAAATCACCCCGGCCTCACTCATAGGCCTGGTGGAACAGAACAGAAACATCAAAACTGTGGACTGGATAAGTGTGTTGGTGTGGAGGGTTGTAATCCAGTACATAGCTCTGAGTGCATGGAACTGATGGAATTTGAGAGTGCAATCCTGAACTGAATTACACCATTCTAATCTAATCAAGGTTGACTCAGCCTTCCATCCTTCCGAGGTTGGTCAAATGAGTACCCAGCTTGCTGGGGGGTAAACGGTAATGACTGGGGAAGGCACTGGCAAACCACCCCGTATTGAGTCTGCCATGAAAACGCCGGAGGGTGTCACCCCAAGGGTCAGACATGACTCGGTGCTTGCACAGGGGATACCTTTACCTTTACCTTAATCTAATTGACTGCAATGGATTTAGAAGTGTACTATTCTGCTATGCTTGCCAGGCCCAGTCAGGCCACCAAGCAGGAGAAAGGGAGGAGGGGCGGAACAGGGGATGGGATAGCTATCTGTCAAATACAGAAGTGACATCACACCTCTCTAGGCATTTTAGCTAATTCATATAGAGGACTTGCATCACTTCAGGGTTTAACCAAAAATGATGTCCATTGTTGGATTATGGCCTATATGTCTTTCAGCTCAGTTCATTATTTTTTAATTGTGGGGAAAAAGCTATTCTTTGCAGAGGATGGGTTCGATCCAGACTCAATTTTCCATCAGCAGCACAGAACATTCTTCCCCACTGATCTTCATGGATTGCTCTTCTTGGCGGATGGGGACCCTCAGGAACAACACGAGTGGGGTCTGCAGTGGACCGACAAATTGACGGGAATTGCCAACTTAGCCCGGATGCAACCCATCGTCTTTAATTGTTTTAAATAATTTGTATAATAATTTGTATAATATCTACTGTCTTTGGTTGCTTCATAAATAAATACCACTAGCATTTCTATTAGAGAACCATGCTCCAGTTGCTGAGACCAAGATCTATTTTCAACGGACTGTCTTGGGCCTGTTATTTTCTTTCAGAATACAGGACTTCCAAATTGCCACCATAAAATAATATAACCCCATTACTGCTACTTTTGTACACCCTGGAAGGGGGGGAGGAGAGAGAGAGAGAGAGAGAGATGCCAACAAAACATTGCCACCACATGGGATCAGAACAGTATCGGCAAAACTCTGAGCATCCCATAACTGTGTTTTGACCTCAAGACCCAGCCCAAGAAAGCCCTCTTGTTGCCTATTTTCACAAAATTTTAAGTGTCTGCAGTGGTTCCTGAATCCCAGGGCAACACTGACATAAAAAGCTATTTATGGTCAGGGTCACAATTACAGAGCTTTGCATTAGCAGCGTACCAGCACAGCTGTGAAGTAGGCAGAACATGATGAATTTATGCATTAGGCTTTCCTTGCCTACCCAGAAACAAACAATGTCTGCAGTTTCATAAACTGGACCTCTAGAAGAGGAGGACAACTCTGTAATGTGATGTGGAGATGGATGATTTGATCAGGAGATATACTGAAAGTCAGGTCAGGTGTTTGACGAAAGGCAGGTACCTCCTAGACACAAAAAGCTGCCTTTGAGATACCTGGAGGCACTTAAAAAGAAAACGCTTCCTGGACACAACACAGAATCCAGTTTGCAGCCACTTCTTTACTTAAAGAGAGGGGTTGAAGCTGAACCTTACTCGATTCAATTACACATTGTATAAATGTGAAGGCTGAGCTGGAAATGGGACCTTTTCTATGACCTTTCCCCCCTCCATCTCCCCATGAAAAGTCCATTCCTTTGGCATTTTTTAAGGGAGGTCAAAATATTAATGGAGTATAAACACCATCCCTAGCACAGCCTATATTTCCATGATAACTAATACAGCCAATGTTCCACAATGAATCAAAGAACCATAGAGTTGGAAGGGACCTCCAACCTACAGAATCCTGAACAGACATGTCATTTCTAGCCCAGTGTGCTAGAATTAATTTACCCTAAACAACATTTTTATGTACCTTCAATGGGCTACCAAATTTTGCTTTGCCTTCAGATCACCTGCTAGTCAGATCACCTGTTTCTAGGCAGATGAGGAAATGCTTAAAAGTCCCAAATCGGGTAAGCCAACAGCAGTGAATAGGCACAATGCTGGTAGGCTTCAGGAATCTCTGGGACTTCAGCATGTCATAGAATCATAGAGTTGGAAGGGGCCATACAGGCCATCTAGTCCAACCCCCTGCTCAACGCAGGTTCAACGCAAGTCCACCCTCTTGATGATTTTTACACTGAATGTGGCTGCTTCTACACATTTGAGGTGGCCTAATCAATTTAGGATTGCAAACTCCTTGGGGGTTGTGAACCTGTCTTTTGCTCCTGTCGTTCCAGAAGACTCCATGTACAATTACACTCTAAATCAGTGAACGGACAAATAATATCCTGAAAGGAACAGTAATACACATGGTAGGTATTCGGGGTGGAATGTATGTTATGATGGAACATCATAGAATCATAGAATTGGAAGGCACCTCCTGGGTCATCTAGTCCAACCCCCCGCACTATGCAGGACACTCACAACCCTATCGCTCATCCACTCTAACCTGCCACCCTCTTGAACCTTCATAGAATGAGCCTCTCCGTCAGATGGCAATCCATCATAGAATCATAGAGTTGGAAGGGTCCTTCTGGGTCATCTAGTCATCTGGGTCATCTAGTCCAACCCCCTGCACTCTGCAGGACACTCACAACCCTCTCGCTCATCCACTCTAACCTGCCACCCTCTTGAACCTTCATAGAATGAGCCTCTCCGTCAGATGGCAATCCATCATAGAATCATAGAGTTGGAAGGGTCCTTCTGGGTCATCTAGTCATCTGGGTCATCTAGTCCAACCCCCTGCACTCTGCAGGACACTCACAACCCTCTCGCTCATCCACTCTAACCTGCCACCCTCTTGAACCTTCATAGAATGAGCCTCTCCGTCAGATGGCAATCCATCATAGAATCATAGAGTTGGAAGGGACCTCCTGGCTCATCTAGTCCAACCCCCTGCACCATGCAAGACACTCACAACCCTATCGCTCCTCCACTGTCACCTGCCACCCCCTTGAACCTTCACAGAATCAGCCTCTCAATATGTAGCACTTTCATAACATATTCTCCTTTACAAATATGACGCCCTTGATAACATTTTTGTTTAAGCTGGCTGAACATTTGCTCCTAAGTTATAAAGGTTGGCGTTAATATTTACCATGTGAACCATTCTTAGGTAATACAGATCTATTTCTCTGCAGAAATAAAAGCTGAATGAATCACCGACTGGGCTTGAAATAGAGTACCCACATCTAATGCTGGACTACGCTTTTGTAGAGTTAATCGAATTTCATCCACATTAGTTTGAAAGCAGCTATATTAACTCAGAGGCCTTACAGTGCAATCCTAAGAATGTTTACTCAGAAGTAAGTTCTGCCTTAGCGTGCCTGGGATGGCAGCCTCTTCGGAAAGGCTTAATTTATTATGCAGCTCCTTCCTGTTGTAAGTGATTTCAAAACTGCATGTTTATTTCCGACAGCTCCAGTCAAGAAATAGGCCTGCTTTATTTGCTGGTGCTGGGAAAGGGATTACCACAGGCAAATCAGAGCATATCATTTTACTGTTCTGGCGTTCACATACTTAATACTACACAAGGTCTCCTTTTCAGGTGTTAATAGAAAAATCAATTTTACATCACAACAGCTGGGGTCGTTTTAAATATAACAGCTGTCAGAATTTGAAAATAACTAATTTGAACATGGCCACTGTGTTGAAAATGTAGCAAAATGAAAAAAACAACAACAGCACACGCGCACAACCCTGAGCTGTACATATTATCCTCCTCTGCCAAGCAAACTTCCGGTATGACTGGCACACGTATCTAGTACGGCACACGTATCTAATAACAGGTTTCAATTTTTAGTTGTGCGACCACAATGGCGAAGGCATGGAATTTATTTCCCATATGAGGCTTACAGAAGTATCAGAGAAATGATCTGTTATTATGGAGGCTGACAGCACCGCTGAAAAAAAACATTTTTAATTACAGAAATGGTACGAACCCTTAAAAAAGAAACCCACCTTGATTCAAAAAGCAGCCAAGATGTGCACATAACTATTTTGTTGCCAAGTCAGTGTGCAGATTAAGTAATATATGTGATAAGTATCAGGTTGGTGTAATTCTAGAAATTGAGAGGTTTGTCTTAAGGCAAAATTCTAGTTTGTTTACACAGACTGTGCAAAAGCCACACAAAAGACAGAAACAATTTCACTGTTTCTCTAGTATCTGTAAAGACGTGCAACTATAAATCTTTTTGGAATAACTCTATAATCGAACTAACTTGACCTTCCATGGCTGCCAAACCACGAACGTTAATTATGGTTAAAATCAAAACAGAACACTGAGTTCTAAGTAGTAACGTTATAAGAAAAGTCCTGGTTTCTAAATTAAAGCCAGACTAAAAAAAACGCTACCATCTCTGAGGAAAGCCTTCCCACAAATCTCACACAGGTACAGACTGAATGCGTCACTCACAGATAGAAAGGGAATTCTGCATGTGCTCAGAGGCACTCTGTCCTTTGTTGTTCTTGCAAGGGTTTCAGCACTGAGTGCTTGATCTGAAAACCTCGGATGAGCCTGGGACTGTCTTTACATGGTTTACCAAGATGGAGCAGCACGTGTTCTGCAATTTGGGAAACCCCTGGACCAGTCAGCTGTATTAGCCAAGCTATTCTCTACGCTTCAGTCTCTCTGCACCCTCCCAGTGCAGTATGGGGGATGATGACAGAAGCCTGCCTTACAGGGCTGTTTTAAGGAATTTTAAAATAACAGATATGAAATGCTGAGAATGCTTTAGAAATGCTATTGTTACGGGTTAAGCTCTGTACATGTTTTGACAGTATCAAAGGTGCAGGTAGGGGAAAACCATGGAACTCCTTGGAGCCTGGATTTACCCACCATTGTGTGTGAGATCTCTCTTACTGGAAAAAGAAATGTCAAATGCTGCTTTCATACCTGTATTACCCCCCCCCCAAAAAAAAACAACAACAACCCATCTGCTAGGATTTTGCTATAGAAGGTAAGGCCTTATCTTGCTTCAAAAGTGACAAAATATAAACAATTTAATCTCGAATCAATAAGATTTTTGATTCAGTTTCACAGAGACGATACTTATCAATCATAAATATTTTATTCTGGGACTCTTCAAAAGACAAGGGGAACCTTTATCACTGATCAGGACAGTCTACGAAATAGATGCAAACGCAGACAAAAAGACATGATCCAGCTGATGTCAGAGGGCCACTGGATCGTGGCCTACACGTGCAGATTTGTGGGGCTGCAATTCAAAATGCATGTTCATAGAGAAATGAATCACACTGGCCTGTTTATTATCAAGTTAATTGGATTGGAATCATTTGGACTTGCTTCCGAGTCAGTATACTGCAAGGGGAGGGGGGGGGAAGAGGTGTGTAGTTAAAGGGGATATGGAGAAAGAGCAACTAAGGCCAGCCGAAACTCTTACGATGCAGGTATTGACGGCAGCACAAATAATTCATTTCAGGTATTTGTTTCCAGGCCTGTACAAAACGTATCGAAAGCCTCTGCCCTAATCAAAACAAGCGCAAGGCGTCACGAAACAAATTGCACTTTAGATATCGTGTCTCCATTTCCATCACTCCTCAACTGCTCTCCGATGCAGCCGAAAGAGTCAGACGGCGGGTTGCTGCTCGGCGTACTGGAATTGTCGTAACAGGTGCAGTCAAAATACTATGCTGGGCAATCAACTTTCCCCCCGTTGATCTGTCAGTTTAGCTTAATAATGCCATTAAGAACGTAAACATTTCTGCAATTTATATTTAAAAGTCAATAAAATAATGGGGTGCACTACTTATCCTTTTTAATTTTCGAAGTAATACATTTGATTATTTTAATCATGTCATCCCTTAACAGGATGGGTTTAAATAGGCAGGTTACATCAACATGATGCCTTCCCTCAGCCCTCCCCTTCATTAGAAAAGCAATTGGAGCAATCCCATCTTGCTCCCTTTAAACCAGAGACGACTATTTAGGGACAATCAGCAGGCAGTCGGAGTTTTGCTGTTCTCGAGGACCAGGGTGCCGGGGAAATATATCTTTTATTAAAGAAGAGAAGTATACCGTAATTGACCATAAAGGAACTGAATTCCCAACCACAGCCGTCAAATAAAACAACTTAGTAATAATAAGGATCAGCTATATAAACCGTTCTCAATGTAATTATAGGGAGGTAGCCAGCAAGTGTAAAACAGTTTTTCAAGGATGCCAAAAAAAATAAAATAAATAAAATCGCCCTCCCTAGTATTATAGACCTTCTCACTATAACAGTGCTAATACTAAGGCACAGGGTTTGCTGGCCTATAATTCTCACTTAAATGTCTAAGAGGTGAAAAAGCCAAGTCAAATGTTAGCCTGGATTGTTAACATCCTTTTTGCATTTGCAGGTCAGCCTACAATGGAAGCAGCTGGAATGTAACATTCTCCACGCTGCCCCACCAATTACTTCAACACTGCCTTCTCTCTGGACGAGTGTAATTTGGTCTCTATGAAAGCGCAGTCTCGGGTCCCCTGAGAACGCCCAGCAAAGACTGCATATTTCAGGGGTGTCTGAGCGCAGGCACATCACAAAAACGCTTTTCATCTGTTATCTCTCAGCGCTAGACTCTTCTTGTTTGGATTACATGTCGTCAAACGCTGGAGCACACCTTTCTCGGAACAGCTAAATTTCGTACGCCCGGTTATTTAGAGCAGCCTCGCCTCTTTTAAACAGTGCAGGTATACAAAAATTCCCCCCCCCCGCATTTAAATCTCTATTAATCTGTCGGGTTATCGGATTAATGCCGGGAAGAAAAACTTGGCAGGAGAAGTAGCACACACACATTTTATTCCCCCCTCCCAAATTATAGAACTACAAAATGTTACCCATTCAACAGTCACTTGACTGTTTCATTTATCTGGGATTCTGTTCCTGATCGCACCAGTATTTAGCAGGTAGTTTGAATTGTATGCCATAAAATACCGGAAGAATCAAGCACAAACAAGCCAATCCTGAAAACTGATCATAGAGGATAGGCTTAAAAGAATCTCTGGGGGAATGATGGCATCACTGTCTATTTCTCAAAAAGTTCACCCTGTGGTTACGATGATGGTGATAATATAAGAAGGCAACAACTGAAGAAACGATCAAACTTCATAACAAATGCGCTGGACTTTTAGGGTTGGGAAAAATCCGGAAAAATATCCTTTGGGCATATACAACAAAGGTATGGGGATACTTCTTGTCTGCTTCCAGAAGGCACAAGTGATTTGAGCATTACACTTTTCACGGACATGGGAACACCTCCTGCTACTCAAGCGTGGGAGGTATTTGCTGAGCAAATTCTAACACGGTAAAACAAAAAAAAAATCTTGTCTTCACATGAGGACTTAGCATGTAAGCATAGCCATCCAGATGCATTGGGTTCTTGAAGACACTCATTGCGGTTAGTAGAGCTGGACTGCTGGAACTAAAATATTAAAATATATGTTAATTAATAAAATGCCTGGGTCCTGGAAACCAGGGAGGGAACCTAAGTTCTTAGCGGTTCTCTAGCAATGCCCGGCAGCTTCATCTGTGTTCTTTAGAAACAGCATTCCTTTATTTCCAAGTGCTTTAAAGACAAAACACAAGCATACATAGGAAGAACCGCTTGCCCACAGCAAAACTGGGAGAGACGGACGAGGGACCAGACAACAGAAAGGTGCAGCAGATCCACAATCCAGTTAAATCAAATTACTAGGGTTTTGAGCCAATTTATTCCCATTCCACTTCAACAGGGCGAAATTATTTTAAATCAAGGGCTAAAACCTCACTGTGTTAACGAATCTGACTGGCAGCACATCTTTCAGCATTTTACCATATGTGATAAGAGGCCTAGAGATGGTACAATAGATGCAATAAATTGACAGCAGTTGCCTTTTCCAATCCTGTCTATAAAAACGGAAGGCAAAAATTCCTCCTGGTACATGATGACAGACGTCCCAATGCATCTCAAAGGCCATTGTCTCCCTTCCACTCTTGTAAATACAACTTGGAGCAAAATCTCCAAATCCTGGGTCCTTTACTTACTACGGCAATTTTACAGTAAATGGGCTATAACGTGGACCAGGCGTATTCTCAAACAGGAAACAAACAGTTCTTATGCACAATTTCCTGTGGATCCCTTGGAAGGCATTTAAAGGCAGCACTGGCAATGAACAGTTGTTTAAAAAAATTAACCCCCCCCCCCCAATTCCTTCACAAAAAAAACCAAAACAAGACACACACTCAGCCCAGGGTTTTACAGTATAGCATTTTTCAAAGTCAACATGTTTTAATTTTTTCCAGATTTACCAGCAATTGATCCCGAAACAGATCTTATAAAATTTATATTTTTATTCATAAAGCAACGGAAGGGCTTTTTAATTCCTGCAGCCTGGGAGACAGTAGGATCACAGCGAGGGGATCAACACAGAGAAGTGAGTGACTTACACACAGTATACGTGAGGCCTCTGAACGAGTATAAACTCACATTCAGAAGTGACGCTTATACACGCTCACATTCGTTCCCAGAAGAGCGTGCTTATTAAGACAATGCCCAAAATATGATCACTTTGGCTGCCCCAATGATCACTTTGGCGGCACCAGGCAACGCAACACAGTGAAGAAGTCAAAAGTTAACAGTGTTAATTTATAAAACAATTCCCATTTCCAAAAAAAAAAACTAGAAATGCTTCATTTTAAAACAAAACAAAACATAAGAGCTACAGACACAAAGGCACAGAGACAGCAACTGAATCCACATTCATTTTCTGTTCATCTTTTTTCTACTTTTCTTGATAGAAGTGGTCAGTTTCTAAAATGGTATGTTGCAGACCTAAGTTTACCAACAATTTAGAAGGCCCCAGCAAATTCAGAGCAGTGGGGGGGATTCTACCGCCTTTTTCCATTTTAAAATACGATATAGAAAATACACATTGATTTTTACGCAGGTTAATATTTAAAATAAAAGATTTGTATGATAATGCTGCTTGAAAGTTACAACTTCAGCACTGTTTATGAGAGTTGGGGAAGTATTTTAACATGTGTGTTGCTAGCAGCCATCCTTCACGTGGCTGTGTGCCCCATTTATCTCAATGGAATTTACTTCCACATAATAGGCAATTGTCATGTGAGTGTTCAAGAGTGTTTGAATACCATTTTTTATTCCTGACATACGTTATTTCCCACATCTAAACACTGTCATATACATGTTTTCCAAATGCAGTGCCTAGTCTGAAATCTGGAATATGGGATACAGTTCCTTTTTTAAAAAAGAAAAAAAAATTAAATAGAAAGAAATCTGACTGACAGGTATCTATTTTTTTTTCTTTCAAAATATAAACGTTTCCAGAAAAAGGAAGCAACAATCCTTCATCATTTACCTTTTTTTTTTTTAAACTGAATTTTTGTAATACTTGAGAGGGGAAATGATCATAACTATATGGCCTACACTATTAGTGGCAACTAAACTACTGAGCATTTATCTAAGAACTTTACTGGGGTGAAAAGGTCTGTAATAAGAATAGCAGACAGAATACAAACACAAAACTCCATTAGCATTTACTTTTTTTGTGATCTGATGACTTGACAAATAACTATTTCAAAACAACTAGTTGGTGAGATGGCTCAATGCTTGTTGATATAACGTACCAAAAAAAAAAAAAAGAGCAATTATGATAATTATAGGGTTCTCTATATGATTCAACACATGCGCATGCGGGTGGGAGCCAATGATGAGATCTTAAAATACTATTAAGTGAAAGTTTTGCCACTTTTGCTTTCAATCCCATTTGCAATAATGACATCGTTGCTGTCTCCTTGCTCTTTAAAGTGTGACACTGCCTTGAACCACTGTGTGCTAAAAATCCCAGTCGTGGGCAATTAGCAGTGCTAAACATCAGATTTTTAAAAGGAGCACTGCCACAATTTCAGATTCTACCTACAATCAGGAATATAGAGTCACGAGAAAGCAAAGTTTTAAGAAAGTAGCATTCGCTAGACGATACCTAAAATAAGCATTATTAAATAAACACGAGTGCTTAAAAAACAAAAACAACACCCCACACAATCATTTAGCGACGCTTGGCAAATGTAACCATGGAATTACAAAACGACAGAGTGGCACATAATGCTTCACTCGTGCATGTCCTCTGTGAAGCCTTCCAATGCAAGAGGCGCTTCGTTTTTTTAAATGAGTCCTTCAGATTTAAAGGAATATATGTCTTTAACAGTAGCAAGAAAAAAATGCAGCTGCATAAAAGACAGATGACACGGACAACAGGTGAAGCGTGGGGAAGAGGAAGTATACGATTTCCTCAAATGCTGAAATATCTTCGTGAGGAAAATTATCAGGAAAGGTGCTTATTTGCCATATGCATTTAGCTTTTGAAAAAAAAGAACTGAAAAAGGGAGAGAGAATGAGAGAGATTATGCCTCACCATCCCGTTCCTCCCACGCTAACTTCAATACAGGGGGATCTGGAGTGATTTTGCATGTTTTCCCTTTTGTTTATTCCCAGGGAAGACTTGCTTCCGCTGGTTGTTCTAAGTTCAGAGAGTTCAAACTGAATTTAAACAAGTAATTGACTTGTCAAGGGGGGGGGGAGGAAGAAGAGGAGAAGGAGGTGGAATTTCAAACTAGGTCTTGTTGGGAGACCCCCAAACAAAAACAAAAAACACTCGTGCAACTTATCGCAGCCGGTACTTTCCTGCAACAAACCACAGGAAGAGGTGCGACCCCGAAAACGAGCATCTTTCCAGCAGGCGTTCTAAACAATTAATCCGGGGCAAACACAACCTCTGCAAGATGCCTGGCACCAAACCAAGAGCTGAGCTAGAACGACACCGACTGCGTGAAAAGGTGCCTCCTCGAAACACAAAAATAGGATTTTCCCTCCTTTCCCGCCAAGTGCCAACGTAACCGGCCTCGTCCTCAGAGGCCCGATAACTTTACTGCCATGATGGATGCCTTTTCACAGAGCTAAATCAAAGGACTTCCCAGTATTAGGGATGGAAAAATGCCCTTTGCTGATAACCGCCAAGTGTTGTTCTTTTTGCTGCCCAACACAAACAGCTTCACATGTAAACTCCGATGCAAAGTTTACCCTGTTCTTTTTGTTCCATACACACTGGCCAGATTTGTTTTTAATAAACATCATTTAACAGATCCCATGAATACGTTTCCTCTGATAGTGATCTTGATTTTTATGGGGACCATCCTCCCTTCCTGACTCCCCCTCCCCTCCCCTCCCCAAAATCAACCCAAACCGAAAATATCTATGAACTGGGGGCAAGAGGGAGGGGGCTTGATGGAACTCTGATGTCACGTTCAGCATTTCCCTTTTTGTATTAGTCACATAGTTGGGATGGCATTGGACTGGAAACTTCCATCTCAGGTGCACGTTTGGAAATGTTCCCTTTGCGTTAAAGTTTTCTGAATTATAAAAACAAAATGAGCAAATCCATTCCATCCTGCAAGCCGCCCCAGGCTTAAACTATTTCAACAAAAAAAGTCCAGGTTTCCCTAAAGAAAAGAATGCAGCTGTGCTATCTCAGAGCCAGACACTTTACGGTTTCCTAATTAAACTGTGCTTTTAAAAAGTCTCTTGCATCTGCATTTTTTTTTTTAAACAAACTTCCCCACCATAATATTGCTCCGTTTATAATGCACAGGAATGACAGCCAGACTGTAAGGGTATCTTAGGTTTTTTTTTTTTTTTTTTTTAATCTCATGCTAAATTTTCAAACTTCTGAGCCTTTGGGCTTTGCTCCATTTAAGAAAACAACAACCACTGAGATCTTTCACTACATTTTGCGTCATTTCAGAACATTCTGTTACAAAGAACCGATGGACGTCCACCGTTCTAGCTGGGAAGCACTGCGGGGGAATCAGCTACTCCCAACAGATGTTCATTCACGAGAATGGATTTCTCATACAAAATAATGTAATCTGTATATATTATATGTGCACCCTTGTATAATGCACACATATACATATGGCTTAATTAGTTTGCGCCATCCTCTACCTCGGAAACAGGCCTTGGTTAAAGCTCTAATAGTTCCCTTTTGGCCTAACTGCTATGCCCTGATTGCTATCAGATGAAATGCTGGAAAGTTGAGAGAATGCAGGCTTCAGCTTGCCTTCTTTCAGAATGTCCCAGTTTTATTTTCCTGTTTTTTCAGCAACACGTCTCTTTACCTCAGCAGCCCATTAAAAGATTTCTTTAACAAAAAAAAAAAAATCTTTTTCCTTCCCAGGACCTAAACAGGGGAGGGAAAGGGGGGGGGGAACCCCTTCCAGATGGCAAGTATAAACCTTCTGCTGAGGTTATGCACAAAATACCAGACACATATTCTCCCCCCCCCCTTTAAATAAAGTGTTTCGGATGGAAGAAAAGGAATAAATAAATAAATGAACATAGGGCATGCATCCTAAATAGTGTAATGCAATGTCCACACAAACTTGATCTTTTTATCATCTATTTTTCTACAGGTTTTTTTTAAAATTAGATTTCTCAAATTCAAGTTCTACATCTAGTTCCCCCTGCCAGTGGTTTCGCAGTCAAATGCAGATCCTGACTTGAAAAGCTGCAAATCTTGCCTCGAAAATAATGGGGGGGGGGGGGGTGAGGCAGAAAGAGAAACACTAAAAACTTATCTGTACAAAAATCTGAAGCGCTTTCTCTATCTGCTTAGGTTATAAACATCCTCGTTCCTTCGCATCATGCAGCTGGGAGAAACTAGCCCCCAAACAACCAATATCTACTTAGTCAAAAAAAAAAAAAAAGTTTCACAACACAAAATGCATCTCAAACAGATAAGCAGGCATTTAATTTCAGCGTCCTATTTAAAAAAAAAATCTATACTACTTAATCCTATAAATTCAGCACAAATTGAACAGTTTAAGAAGGAAGCCAGGCTGAAGGTAGCCCAGTACAACTTTCAACGCTATAAATGCAGCAAATGACTCTCATTTCTACGACAATAAAACTTGTCAAAATTACACCTTTAATTACAGAGCTAGCTTACCGCTTTCCCATTATAGTAGTACATCAAAGAGTTGCCGCCCATGCCGGGTATTGTATATGCGCAATACATGGTCTCGTATTCTTTTTTTTTTTTCTCTTCGGTACCACTCTGACAACTTTTATTTCAGACTTGCTGTCCCTTTTTTCACAACAATTCCTTCAGTCGCATTTTCCCATATGGCCAGGCCAAGCATGGTGAATATGCAAAGCAGGAAGAAACCATTCCTGACGTTAGGGGTGGCGGTGGAAAGGGGGGGGGGAGAGGAGGTGGCTAGGACTCTTCTGTCAGACAGTTAACTTTGCACAGCAGATCTGGAAGCTTTCCCAGTCCTGATTTAGCTGCGATTCCTACGGCATACAAGAGAGAAAGAGCTTCAACTTTGTCGTTCCCCCCCCCCCTCCCCACACACCGGATTTTACTTAGCTGCTGGAATAACCTCGATTCTTGGATTCTTTCTTTAAAAAACCAAACATTCTCTCCCCCCCCCCCGCAAAAGGATTTTTTGTTAAAAAAAAAAAGTTCCCGCCACCCTTTTCTTCTCCCTAAAATTTCCACTCAACTGCCTTAGGGTGAAAGTGGAATAGGGTCCATTATAGAAGAGAATACAAATGCAGTTAATTGACTCCCCCACTCTCTCTCTCTCTCTCTCCCTCTCTCTCTTTCTTTTTTTGTTTTAATTTGATTAAAAAGCGAGTGGCAGGAAGGGAATCGTATGATGCACATCTAATAACTCTACCATCTGTCTCTGCTGCTGGCTAGCTCCCAGCATTGTACGCAGCTGCCTGAGAACTTGACTCAGAGAAAGGGAGGGGGGGAAGAGAGAGGGGGGGGAGAAATTGGAAGGGAAGGCAAAATAAAAAAAAAAGAAAACAAAAACCCACCGTGTCTCTGACCTCGCTCAAAAAAAAAAAGGAAAAAGGAGAGAGAAGAGCAGTGTTTTCTGACTGCCTGGTCAATAACCTACAAAACGGGGGTTGAGAATGAAACAGAGAAGCGTCGCTGGGAGGCTAGCTTGGTTCTCCTCGTCTATCTCCCCCCCCCCAAGCTGGAGTCACTGGCTGTCTTTTGGAAGCAGGAAATAGGTTAGGAGCGGCAGAACTTAATTTAGCGACAGAGCTGGAGTTTGCTTAAAGGGAACCCGGTCGATGGGGCCACTGCAGGCACCCTGGTGGAGCACTTGCTCTTTTAATTCCCCCCCCCCCCGACACACACACACACACACTCCTTTTCAGCTTCAGCATCCAGAGGAGGTGTTTGGGTGCGCTTTTCCCCCTTCATCTCCCCCCCCCCCGCCCCCGAAACAGTTTATGAATGCCGAATGCCGAATGCCACTGTTGCTACAGGACACTGTGCCCTGGACACTGTTCGAAATGAAACGGGGGTCTGTTCCGAATGTTTTAATTTCCTGGACTGTAAAAAAGAAATTTCCAAAACGTCTTTTTTTTTCCTTTTTTTTTAAGGCGCTGAAAAATGAACACCCCGTCCCCAATGCAGCTTACTGGTAAAAGCACTGACAAAAGTGTACGCTGGTAATCGTGTTGTGTCCTCGATGCCGAAAAGCTAATGCTTCCCCCCCCCCACAGTGCTTATGGGTGAATTTTGCTTCTTCGTTTGTGTGTGTGGTGTGTGGTGTGTGTGTGTGTATGTGCGTGTGTGCACATGCGTTTTCCTACTGTACAATTTAAGCCAAAAATGTGTGTGTGTGGGGGGGAGAGAGGTAAAATAATAAATAAATAAAACAGAAAGAAAAAAGGAAAAGAGAAGAAAGATCGGGACTGGCTTCTGCTTGCCAAATTCAGAGCATCACAGGAAAGGAAGGCCCCTGGGAATTGATCCCAAATGAAACTAAATAATTTGCATATGCTGAAGCAAATGCCATCTGAGCATACAGCTATCCTCCAGAACCAACTTTAATAATTCAAAGCACCTATTTCCTTACCACTCAACGTGGTAACAAAACACATACAGTATTAATAAACAGCAAGAGACGGCAATGTCAGTTCTGAGCTGGCGGCGGCTAATGGTAAAGTTTTCTTTCACGCTCTTTGGACCAATCTGCACAGAGGGTTAGGTCCATATGTATATTTTAGAACGAGGAGAGGGACCAGAGGGTTTATCTAACTTCCTTGATCCGCATTTATTTGGGAGGTCCCCAGAGGTTCGGGTAAGCAGTTCTTGAATTATAATCACACATTTCATTCAAATTTCATGCTTTGAGGATTTTTTCCTCATTAGAACAGTTAGTTGTCAATCTGACAGGATCACATTTGTAACCTTTAAACTACCCTCTGTGTATAATACATAAGGCCAGGAAACCCGAGTAAGGCAGGTCTACACGCGACAAAACATAATGGCTACAAGGGAAATGGGGAGGTGGCAGGTGGAATCTCATGATATATATGCTGAGAACTGATTATTTTCAGTTCTGAATAAATTTAGCTTAGCTGGGTAGTTTTGATGCTTGCTCTCTAAGTTCAAACGATCCACACAAATATCACTCCCCAATGTTTAACCACGTATCTTCCTAACGCTTTTGGAATGGAACACTGCTGACATCTCAGTAAAAAAGGTATACCTTCAAACCATGTTTGTGGGCGGGGAGGGATTCCTAAAATGTAGTGGATTAGTATAATGTGCAACTGACGTTTAATTCTGGTAAAACTTTACTCCCAAACTAGATTTGATTGACTTCTAAGCCACTGAAATTCACTCTAATCAGTTCACAGTCACCAAAACAACCCGCTGAAATCGGACTAGCACTGTAAGCTTTAATTACTGGCACCAGATAATTATGAAATTTCACATGCTTATGTCTATAAGGGTAAACAAATTAATAATGACTAAGTACTCTGAAAGGTAGCCTTGAAATAATGACCTTCTTTAACTCTTATTTATTTATTGATTGATTGATTTATCTACCGCATTACCTTGCAGCTCAGGGCGGTTTCACATAGCTAGTTAAAAGGCTCTGTAGAGAAGAGAAAGGAACTCCACAAGCTAAAGCAATATTGGGTCAGGTGAGCCAACAATCTGAGTTGGAAAATCACAACTTCCCATCTATCCTTAGTATGTAACTTTGAGATCCCATGAGCACAACTCAATAGACACATGCGAATGGTCAACCTGTACACACCGGCGCCGAGCTGGCCAGCTAAAGACGTAATGCTACAACCCCACCTGACACATCAGATTAAATGTAGATTCCATGTAGATTCCAAAGCATCATGCTTCAATCTGATCGGCACACTGCAAAATCAAGGCACACAGGTTGTTTGGGCAGGGTCTAGTTGTGTTGGCCTCTTAGCAGGTAGTTACCCTGTCTGAAACAAGCAAACTGCTGAGCCAACACAATGAGATTCCCTGCCTCAGAGGAGCATTGTGGTGACATTGCCTCCCCCCCCCCCCGGCCCTTTTTACTGCTTCTCTAGGTTTGCTACACAACCCCCAATTTTCTTGCTTTTCCAGACACAGCCATATGGATATTGCATACAACATCATGTCAATAAAAGGCAAGAGAGTGTATCTGGAATACGGAAGCAATCAAAGGCCCATCTCGTGAGCTGTCTAAACGAATGCTGAAATTGCTGGAGAATCTCTCTGTATTTCACAGGTTACACTTCTGTTACTCAGTCGATCGCTTCAAAGGTTAGGCCAGTGGTCCCCAACCTGCGGGCCGCGGCCCGGCGCCGGGCCGCGAAGGCCATGGTGCCGGGCCGCGGCTCCCTCTCCCCGCCCCACCCCCCGCAGTAAAAAACTTCCCAGGCCGCAAGCTTGCGGCCCGGGAAGCTACTTACGGCGGGAAGAGGGAATCAGGGCCGGGCTGGGTGCGGCCCGATCCGCGGGCGTGGCTTCCGGGCGCGGCCCGATCCGTGGGCGCGGCCCGCGGGCGCGGCCAGAAGCGTGGGCGTGGCCCACGCGGGCGCGGCCCGATGCCCTGCCGGTCCCCAGCCTAATAAAGGTTGGGGACCACTGGGTTAGGCCACCGAAGCGGCTTGACTTTATTTTATCCATTTTTATTTATTTATTATTATATACTTATAGGCCGCCGCTCCCAACTTAATCTAGGATGTTACCTGAACCATTTTTACAAAGGTGCTGTCCTGCATGGGCATGCATGACTTTAGCAGGCTTATGTAAAAGTTTCTCATATCAGTATCTCTTTTGTATTGCAGGTACAAAGCAGAAGAATATACCACTGAGTCACAATCAATTCATGGTGTCCCCATCTATGGGCCATTCCAGCCAAGTGGAAAGCACTTTCCTGGGCATTAACAGTTGTACCATCATCCAAAATTCAAGCTCCTTTTTAATCTTGGTTCTTTTTACATGTTCTTGCAAAGTGCCAGGACAGCACAAGAAAAAAAAAATCAGCGAGAAGGCCAATGGGGCTGAATCAAGAAGAAATGGCAGGGATAGTATGGCTATATCATTATTATTATTATTATTTATTGAACTTACATACCGCCAGTCCTGGCCAGCTGGCTCAAGGTGGTTCACATAAGAATAAGAACACAGTTAAAACCAGAAAAAAGACAACCCATCCCTTCCCCCCTCCTGAAAGCAAGCACTATCTATGTTTCCTCCCTTCTTAGGGTGGAGTAATTCAAAGGAGGAACCCAATTGATGTCCCACTTCCTGGCCTCAACTGAATGCCTGGTGGGAGAGCTCAGTTTTACACGCCTTTCAGAACATTGACAGCACCGTCAGGCCCCTCCGCTCTCCCAGGAGCTCATCCCACCAGGTCGGGGCCAGGACCAAAAAGGCCCTGGCCCTGGTTGAGGAGAGGCATGCTTCTTTGGCCAGAGACCACCAACCTGTTCCAATTCACAGAGTCTTATGCTCTGCTAGGGGCATAGGGAGACACACAGTCCCTCAGATATGCTGGACCACAACTGCGGGTGGCCATAAAGGTCAAAACTAAAACCTTGAACTATTAGATGAAGTAGCAGGGAAAATCATAGCCATGTAAGTGGGGCAACAAGGTCTAATCATTCCCTAGGATTCCAACTGGGGGAAGGTCAAGCCATCTACTTCTCTCCACATCCATGAGGGCTAGAGGCTTACACCTTTCCAAAATAAAGACGCCTGAGAGAAATGCTACCAGACTAGCAAAAAGCTTATGCAACTGACCCCCAAAAGTACCACTGCCTCCTCAGCTCTGACCCAACAGTTCAGTATATCAAGCTGTCCAGTTCTAAATTTAGTCATTACAAGTCAGACTCCCCAGGAAAAGAGCATTATGTTAAACAGCGAAGAGAATTGTTTTCCAATGTTACGTCCCTTCCCACGCAAAATGAAGTCGTGGTGGGTGAAGCCTCCTATAAGTGAACAAACTGGTACAAGACATATCTTTGCCCGCCCCTTCCAAATTAGGCTTTGGGGGTAATAGGATGCTATTGGTTAAAAAGAGCAAACTGCTAAAAATATAAACAGAGTTATCTGACAAGAAACAGCTTTTAAAAAAATAATAATAAATGTGTGTTGGTGTTTTAATCTCCTAATGCAGCGCCGTCAAATTTGCATCTGGACACAACATAACTACTTTAGGGATTTTCACTGAGCCAGGCAAAGGCAGTTGTTAAGCTACATTTTGTTGATCCAAAAAGCTGGTATTAATACAGATTGCAACAAAGCCAAGTCCCCGGTTATTCCAAACCAAACTGCCCCAACAGGAGTTGCTGCCATTAAATGTTGCCTGATATTTCACAAAAAGTTTATTTCAGTTTTTAAAAAAGAATCAAAAATAGAAGTCATGCTTATGACACAAAGCACACGTGTATTCATATGTGCATATGCACCCAATACACACAGACATCCTCACATGCAGTACTGAAGCCATCATAATCTGGCCTATTTGATTCTAGCATGTGTACACAGCCCACCCAAATGGACCATCTGTCCAATACTATCCATCCCTTGCATAAGAATGCTTGTGAACATAGCTGAAACGATAAAGACTCCTACAGACCTTTATTTGCTGGCATGACGACCCCCGTCCACTTTCCTCCCTCAGAGGCAAGATTTTCCCTCCATTTTTCTTTGCTGAAGAATTCTGTCCCACCCTGTCACAGTACAAAGTTTTGTCTGTTGGCTCAGTCCAGGAACCCAAGTGAATCAGGAGCCCCCCCCCCCCGCCTTTAAACATCTTAAATGCCACTTGAGACGTTTTAAAATTCAAAAAGTAACAAAATCTTTTGTTTAACACAGAGAGGAATGGTCAGGTGAAATCAGGGGTTGGAAATATCTGAGATAGCTCTGAGGTTAAATCATTATATGCACAGACTTTAGTTCTTTCAGGTTAATAAGAATTTCTTAAGTTATTCAGAGTTATTTAAAATCTCTATGCAAAAAGGCTTTTGTTCCAGCGCTTTCCAAAATACTGCAATCCACTTTCTTGGAGTATTCTTTGACTTTTTTGGCTTCCAGAAAGCTGGTGCACACTTTCCAGTACCCAAATCTCTTATCTCGAAACACCAGTTCTTTTTAACTGACTCTTAAGGTCTCCAAAGGCACTTCCTAACCATATCAGAGCAGGATCTCTGTGCTCTCCAAAGCTAACTCCCTGTTTTTTTTTTTTTTTTTTTTTTTTTCTGCTACCATTTTGTTTAATACCACTCTAATTTTTCTAACATCTGGATATAAAATTCCCTTTAGGACTCGATATGAAAATGCTGGGTATTTGTCACCCAGTTGTTCTTTATCCTGCTAGAATTCCAGATCTTCATCTTGTCTCCTTGGCAGACAACGGTAGGTCTCCAATACAGCCGGTTCAATCGAAAAAAGGCTCTCCCACTAACGCTGCTCTCGTAATGCACAACAGTCGTAGCGGTCTCGCTCTCGTAACGGTCTCGCCGAAATCGAAACAAAGGAGGCGATATTTCTCCGCGCTTCCTCCTTCCCCTATTCGTAGTCAGCCATCGTATCCAGGATCGTCAGGCCGGGAATCAGTCAGGCAGAGCTTCGCTGAGGTGTAGGTAAACCGGAGCCGGGTCAAGGTAACTGGTGGTCCTGTGCAAAAGTTGCATCCACCTCTCCCTGTTTAATTAGATGGGAATCTCTTTGTAAAGGATTGGTTCCCTTTTCCTTGGCCCAAATGGGAGTCTCCGTCTAACTACCCACTCATCCTTGCCAACTTTCCCCAATTATTCTATCTGTGTTAAAATGCACTCAGTCAGGGCTGAATTCTGAAACTGTCAGTACTTGACTCTTCTCAACTAGGGCTGAAATCAGGATTTAAACACATTTTGCAAAGATGACAGATAAAGGGCGGAAGAAGCAGAGAGAAAACAAGGATATGCAGAACACTTTCAAATGATTGACAAAAAAATGAACACTTGTTTGATTATCCAATGTTGCTGTTTGCAAACAAATGGCAATCCAAATATAGAGATGATGAAGTGTTTCTTCCAGGAATGATGGGATATGGTTCCTATGTCTTCTGAGATTTATGGTTATTGCTGTAAGCTTTGTTGATGTTAGGGGGCAGATCCCATGGTTCCCAGAACCATCTCAGTCTCTATTATGGATCTATCCCACTGATTAATCCACTTTTCTCATCAAAGCATATCAGAATTCTAAATTGTTGGTGTCATGTCACCTTTAATATACACCTAGGCCCTTGGCCCACATAGTATCTGCTGACACAGTTTAAAAGAGATGGGAGTCACATTGTCATCCAAACAGTTATATTCACAGTTGCCTTATCCAGAATTTCCTTGCCATTTGTTTCTCTGTTGTAACCCTGACTTAATGTTTGCTAGGGGTGGACTTACTACAGCTCAGCCATCTATCCGCCACAGAGGTGGCCAGCTGTGGTAAGTCCACTCCTAGCAAACATCGAGTCAGGGTTACAACAGAGAAACAAGTGATAAAGCAGGATTTAAACACATTTTTAAAAGCAAATTAAACGTGTTAAACATGTTTTTTGAAATGAAAATTAATACAAAGGTGACACCCAGAACCATCTCAGCCTCCACTGTGGGCCTGAGGGAAACTGCCGAGGAAGATTTTGCAAAGGCAAACCAACTCTGCTTCCCCGTTGACATGAAAGTCCCTTGCTGAAGTTGCCAGATGTCAGCTGTGAACTGATGGTACTTTACAAACACATATGTGCACACCTCTGCCATCCAGCTGGGGGGGGGGGCGGGAAATCAATATGGAGGAGGTTGAGAGGGGATATGATGGCTATCTTTAAGTACCTAAAAGGTTGTCACTTATATCAGTGATCCCCAACCCCCGGTCCGGCGACCGGTCCCGGTCCGGCGACCGGTCCCGGTCCGTGGATCAGTCGGTACCAAGCCGCAGCTCTGTCTAAGTTAGGTGCTTCAGCCCACTAATGTTGACCCAACTTTGCAGAAGTCCAGGTCACAAAGCTCCCCTTTTTCATTTCTGCTCTGACTAGGACGCCCTCATCTCATGTCCAGGAGCACCTTATTCCCAGGGCAGCCCACACAATCTGTCTCAACGAGGCTCCTGCCCGCTTCTTCAGTGGCCACGGCGAAAAGAAACAGAGGCCAGCTTCCTTCCCCATCCTTCTCATCCGTTTGCCCGATCAGACGAGCCATAGCGGCCACCAGCTAAGCCCGCCCCTCTGGCGCCATCCAATGACGGGTCCACTAGTAGACTACCCCCCGGGCCTCAGCAAAATTGTCAAGCGTTGACCGGTCCCCGGTGATAAAAAGGTTGGGGACCAATGACTTAGATGATGGCAGGGAAAGGTTCCTGTTGGCATCAGAGGAGAGGACCCGCATTAATGGGTTTAAACTATGTGTAGAACAGTATGGGCTAGATATTAGGGAAAAAATGTTCACGGTCAGATTAGTTCAGCCGTGGAATGGGCTGCCTAAGGAGGTGGTGAGCCCCCCCCCCTCACTGGCAGTCTTCAAGCAGCGGCTGGATAGATACTTATCCTGGATGCTTGAGGCTGATCCTGTCTTGAGCAAAGGGTTGAACTATTTATTATTATATTATATTTATATACTGCCCTCCTGTGAGGCTCACGGCAATAAAATGTGGAGGGTATATACTGAATCATGGTAGAAGAATAACGATAATCATAACACAATAATATCAGAGTCCAGTAGCACCTTTAAGACCTTTAATTTTATTTTTTTGTGCCAATTCAGACCAACACGGCTACTCATTTGAGATAATCATAACAGTGGGTTCCAAGTTAAAAGCAGGTTTACAACAATTTATAATACAACAATAATTTTTTGAGTTGTAAATAATGTACTTGTTACTCCAACAAGACAACCCAAACTCAATTCTATTGATTAAACATCCAGTCTTGTGCTCTGCTGTGCACACAAGGCAGAGTGCAGGATTGGGGCTAGAGTCTCAAGGGAACATTGCAATGGGTGCAACGTCTCATAGAATCAAAGAGCTGGAAGCAGTTTCCAGGGTCACCTAGTCCAACCCCCTGCAGAAAGCAAGAAATTCACAACTATCAGCCCACCACAGTGACCCCAAGTCCAAGCCCAGATCATGTCTCCTTGTTTTGGCGTGATCTGGTGGCCTTACACGCAGGACTAAGGCTGCAGCTGCCACTCAATACATCCATTCAACACATGGGAAGAAGATCTGAGAAGACAGAAAAAAAGATGTTCATGAGCCTTTTCCAGCACGGAAATAAAATTGGACTGCTGCTGGCGTCTAGCTCTCCAGGGTTGTGAGTGTCTTGCATAGTCCAGGGGGTTGGACTAGATGACCCAGGAGGTCCCTTCCAACTCTATGATTCTATGATTCTAAGGCCTCAGCAATGAGCCCACAGTGCCTAAGGAGCATGGCAGCCTTGCACTGCACATCAGCCAAAGCAACCACCTCCCCTTTCGAGTCCTGTCCATGCTGCCTGCTTCGTACTGTGGTTGCTACTACAGCACTCGTTACTGTTTGCGTCTTTGGAATCACTGGAGCATATATTATTCCGCAGTGCACCACCTTACATTCATGTTGCTTTGTCATCACCGGTTTGTGAATCAGGTTTTGGAAATGTAAAGTCAACATCATCTTTTCACCAACAGCTTTCTCTCCCCTCCTTTCTAGGTCACTGATTATAAAACAGGAATTATCAGGTACAATCTATAATCAGGCTTGTCCTATAAATATATTTATACGCAACAAGCATGGGCCACTTGCTGTTAATATAAGCCTTTATCCAACATGACACGGAAAGTGAGAGCTACCATGTCCCCGCAAGCACTTTGTTACGGATTACCCCGCTCAGCGTTTTCAGAGCGAGCAACTTGCCTTGTGGTTTATAAGTTAATTATGGCTCTCAAATCATTCCCCTTTATTTTGTGCTGTGTGTCATCTCTAGACAAAAGGACGCAAGACGACAAGTTTAAAATTAATTGATAAGTAAACTGCGGGTAGGAATCTGTTGGTTGTCTCGGGCCCCCGGGAAATCCGTCTGGCCTTCACCAGGGCCAGGGCCTTTTTGGCTTTGGCACCTGCCTGGTGGAATAAGCTCCCGGAAGAGCTAAAGGGCTGCCTAAGTTCTATAGGGCCTGCAAGACAGACCTCTCCCACCAGGCATTTGGTTGAGGCCGGGGAGGGGAGGGGTTGACCCGAGTTTGATCAGGGGTCCCACCCTAGCTGAGCATCCCTGTAATATAATAACAACTAGTGCTGACTTGTTTGGCTGGACTTAGTAGGTTGTATAGGGATAGTTTGTTTCTGCCATCTTGTGGGTTACTATATGTATTGTCACTGTTTTAATGGGTTTTTCATGGGGTAATTGTTTATGGTTTTAATTGTTAGCCGCTTCGATGCGACAAAAATCGTGAGATGCAGGATATAAATCCATGTATAAAATTGAAGGAAGGAAGGAAGGAAGGAAGGAAGGAAGGAAGGAAGGAAGGAAGGAAGGAAGGAAGGAAGGAAGGAAGGAAGGAAGGAAGGAAGGAAGGACGGACGGACGGACGGACGGAAGGAAGGAGACAGGTGGAAGGTGAAGAATGCCAGTAATGGACTGACTTCTGATACACACAGAAGCACTGGGAAATGTTTAGCATTGCTGCTGCTTTCCTGAGGGTGTACAGTGCTCCTCTCTATCCTCTTCACTCTGTCGCCTTGATAGTAGGGGTGGGATGGGGATTTTGGCCGTCATGTTGGTATTTTTTTAAGTTTTTAATGGGGTTTAAATGGGGTTGAGACTGTTGTTACCCACCTCGAGCCTATTGGGACAGTCGGGAAATAAATATAATAATAATAATGATGATGATGATGATGACGACAACGATAATGACGATGACAACAACAAAAACAACAACAATAATAATAATTGCCAGGAATTTGGGGGTGACATTTGATGCCTCCCTCTCTATGGAGGCTCAGGTCACCAATGTAGCTCGGATGGCATTTTTCCATCTTCGCCAAGCCCGGCTACTAGCGCCCAACCTGTCCTCGGAACACGTGGCCACAGTGATTCATGCAACGGTCACTTACAGATTAGACATCTGTAACTCGCTCAACGCGGGCCTTCCCTTGTCTTTGACTCGGAAGTTACAGCAGGGCACTCCGCTCTGCGGGTATGAATTTACTGGTTGTCCCGGGTCCACGGGATGTTCGCCTGGCCTCAACCCGGGCCTTTTCAGTCCTGGCCCCAACCTTGTGGAATGAGCTCCCATAAGAGCTAAGGGCCCTGCGGGATCTACCAGCTTTCCGCAGGGCCTGTAAGACGGAGCTCTTCCGCCAGGCATATGGTTGAGGCCAGGGCAGCTCTCCCACAAATCCATCAGAGGATCCCCTCCAATATTGAGATCTCTAACATCGAGATCATTGTTAGATCTATTGTATTGGTGCCACCGTCTTCTGAATATTATTCTCCCCACCAGGCTGAACTTGGGGGGAAGTCAGGTAACTAAGATCAGAATTGTGACCACCGCCGCTCATATGTTATATGTAACTTGTTGCTAATGTTAATTGGGGTTTTAATGGGGATTTTATTGTGTTTTAGCTGTTTACGTTGTAAACCGCCCTGAGACCTATTTGGAGAAGGGCGATCTAAAAATTTAATAATAATAATAATAATAATAATAATAATAATAATAATAATAATAATACCACCACCAGGCCTCAGCTAACTTGACAGCAACTCCAAAGAAAGAGACATTCAGAGGTGGCTTGCCATTGCCTGCCTCTGCATAGCAATTCTGGACGTCCTTGGTAGCCTCCCGACCAAATACTACCAGCTTCTGAGATCTCACGATATCAAGCCAGCCTGTGCAATCCAGCTTTGCATTAAAGCACGGCCCCTGACCTAGATAGCCCAGGCTAGCTTCAACTTGGAAGCTAAGCAGGGTCGGCCCTGGTGAGCATTTGGATGGGAGGCAGGTGAGGGAGTCTGGGGATGCTACGAAGAGCCTTGCAATGGCAAACTGCCTTTGAGTGTCTCGTGCTTCGAAAGCCCTACGGGATTGCCATAAATTGGCAGCAAGTTGATGGAGAGGGGTGGGGGTGGGGATTAAAGCACAGCGTACTTCTAATGCCCAAGTGAAGACATTTGCTTGCCAATGAAAATCAATACTAATTTCTTAACATTTGTACTAGAGGGGGAAAAAAAATAGACGGGAGTCTACCAGGCGTGCTGTTGTGAATCTTGACAGTACTGAGAACTTTCAGTACAGACCTGCTCCACTTGCCGCTTACCAAGCCACATGCAGCCTCTCGGCTCCATATGGTGGCCCACCGAGAGCTTAATAAACTTTCTGTTCTTGCTGTCTGCTTGGGACAGTGAAAACTGGGCAGGGAGTGTGTCAAGCTCTTGGCAGTCTGCAGTGCGTGTCTGGTGGCTGCATTTGGCTTGGTGAGTCACAAATCGTGCAAGCCTGCTTCAGCGGAGTGAATTAACAGTCCAATTTTGGGGAACTTGAGGGGGGAAGAAAGCACCAAAGGCAAGGCACGCTGAACATCTTTGTTGGCATTCATGGCAGAAATGCCAAGAAAAGAATAAGGTAAGAACCAGCCAGAGGTGCTTGGAAACGCTATTATTGGACTAGACCTTCTGCTTGCATTGTACCTGATTCATTTTCCTTTGAGTCTTCCTTGACATCATCCTGCTAGCTTCCATGAAGGCATGCATAAGCAATGTTAAATTATATTTTACAGTCCATCTATTTTAAACAAATGGTATTTGCAGGACAGTCGTCTGCCAGTGTCTCCTGTTCACAGTGTCACTCATAAAAGCTGAGAGAATTAAAAACACATTGGATTGTAATCTTCCTTAACATTCCCACAGTGCGTGAACTTGAAATGAATGTTGACACAGAACATAAAGCCATGCCGGGCTATCTGTTGACTGGCGAACGGTGCCAGAAAGTCCTTCCGCTCTATAAGGGAACTTGGTTTATCTGCACATCGGACTACTGACAGCATATCGTGCAATCAGAATTGGAATTAATCTCATGGGTCAACGAGCCCAATCAACGCATGAGTAAAGGACCTATTCAACACAAGAAACCCCTGGGGCTCACTCGGCGCATGCTGGACAGTGCACTTTCAATGTTATTTTGCAGCTGGATTCTCCCGTGTGAAACCAGAAAACCTAAAGTGCATTGAAATTGTATTATGCAAGGTGTGCTGAATGAGCCTCAAGCAGAGAACTTTCCACTGCGTCCACAAGGCTGTTTTAGATCAGGGGTAGGCAACCTGTGGTCCTCCAGATGTTCATGGACTACAATTCCCATAAGCCCATGGGAATTGTAGTCCATGAACATCTGGAGGACCATAGGTTGACTTACCCCTGTTTTAGATCACATTCAACAGAACAAGTACCAGATGTAGGCCCATGATTAAAAGGCATCATTTCTACTTAAATTTAAATTGGAAGGCATAATTTAAACCCTAAAATACTTATTTATCTTTAACCGCTCCTGGCAGAGCGGATAATATAATCCGTTAAGGGCACCTAAGGTGGACCCTGTCCATGATGGGGAAGGATGCCCATAGGCCCCTTGCCCCGGAGTGACAATCGGAGGGCCCAATTGGCAGGTGCAAAGCGCCTGCCAATTGGCCCCTACGATTGTCACTCCACCGCCAAGGCCCCAATAGCGAGCAGCGTTGCGCACGGCTCGCAATTGGCCCCTGCACACAGGACTGCCTAATCGGAGGCGCAAAGCGCCTCCCGACCCGCCCCCTTCCTCCTCACCCGCACGCACACCGCCATCACTCACCTCCACACCCAGCCACCACCTCGCCTCCTCGCCGCGCCTCCGACGCCGCCCCAGGCAGCCAGCGTGGCAGACACACTCGCCTGTCCCCGACTCAGCCGCTCCCCAACTCCATGCGGCTCGCCCAACCCGCGCCGTGCCGCGGCCCCATCGCCCCCGCACACTCCCACGCCCCGGGAGAGCCGCCCCGCCCCACGCCCGTGCCGGCCCCGCCGCCTTCGAGGACCCGCTAGCGCCCGCTGCATTAAGACTGCAGCGGGCTTATTCACTAGTTTATTTATAATTGGATTTATAGGATCGCCCCTCATGGTCCAGCCATTTTGGAGTAAAATCAGATAAAATCAACATAATCAAAACAAGACTCAAGTGGATAGCTGTGTTGGTCTGAAGTAGCACAACAAAATTTGAGTCCAACAGCACCTTTGAGACCAACAAAGATTTATTCAAGGTGTGAGCTTTCGTGTTCATGCGAAAAGATGTGTGCCTGCACACAAAAGCTTACGCCTTGAATCTTTGTTGGTCTTAAAGGTGCTATTGGATTTAAATTGTATAGTTAAAACTGCTATAAATTCAGTAAAAATCTCTAAAAATTGGCATCCCATACATTCCTGTATCACTCACATTGCTCCCCCCAATTGTTGCCAGAACTAGATGGTACAGAAGAAAGTGTTTCGGGGGGGGGGGGATCTTAGATAATCCTGGAGGCCCGGCCTCAACCAAATGCCTGGTGGAATATATTTTGATTGTGGGGATTAAAACAGGTTCTAATATCATTCTAAGAAAGACTGGTATACTAACTAATTATAAAGTCTAAGGTAGTTTTCAGGGGTGTCACTCCAACAGGTTAGACTCACAGGGCAGGTGGGGGGGGGAAATCAGGTGGGACTGTGGAGGAACTGCTGTTAGTTCAAAGTGGTTTGTTCAAATTTCAGTTTTTTTAAAAAATTGGAGTATTGGAATTATTTTGTCATTTTGGGGGGAAATTATTGCAATGGCTAACTTCTGCTAACAATAAAAACAGCAATCCAACATCCTTACACCTGCAGGTCAAAAAGGGAACAGCCCAGACCACTCACACACACAGATATATTTACAGCAAGCACACCCTTTTTTGTGCTACACGATAAATAGATGTAACAGAAAAAGGGGGTATGTCTGGCCCCAACCAGGGCTAGGACATTTTCTGTCCTAGCCCCTACCAGCTTGAATGAGCTCCCGGAGCAAATCTGGGCCCTGTTGGAGTTAGCACAATTCCCCTGGGCCTGTAAGATGGAGTTCTTCCACTAGGCTTTTGTTTGGGGCCAAAGCTAACATCTTTGGAACAGGATTCCTCGGGCGGTGGTGGGTTCTCCATCTTTAGAAAATTTTAATCAGAGGCTAGATAGCCATCTGATGGAGAGGCTGATTCTGTGAAGGCCCAAGGGGGTGGCAGGTTATTGTGGATGAGTGATAGGGATGTGAGTGTCCTGCATAGTGCAGGGGGTTGGACTGGATGACCCATGAGGTCCCTTCCAACTCTATTATTCTTCTATCTACCTACCTACCTATTTACGGCCCCAACCACTCATCTATTCACTTGTCTGTCCATCTAGTTATGTATTGATTCATTCCCAACTCATCATGAATTTCTGGGAAAATTCTAAGTCGTAACAGATTTTACCACAGCATCGTTTTAACTTGTTCTAACCTGGCACTGTTTATTTAAATTAATTTTAAATTTAATTTTATCTGTTGTAATTGGGTATTTCATAATTTTTGTACACCACCCTTAGCTGACTTGCTGGGATGGTGGTCTAAAAACTACACTAAACTAATTCTGAATTGAGTTGTAAATGAGGGAAAAGATGGACACAAGAAATATCAAAACAGATGGGGGAAACGTTACTGTTCTGATTTTGAAAATAGTTTGCCAGTTACCTTGTTTAAGGTAGCCTGGTGTCACAGCATTGTAATTTAACAGGATGCAGCTTGGCTGTTACTTGGCAGCGGAGTTTAGCACATGAAATTCTAGTGTGGCAAAACTAGCTTCTCGGTCTGACAATTGTCACTTCTTTTTTTAATTGGTAGGTCTTTCCCTCCTAATATTTAAACATTCTTTTGTGGCTTAACTCAAAGTTGCACTGTGCAAGAGGATAATTAGTGATGAGTCTTAAGTACTCCATGTTCCTTTCTGATTAGGGGAATCCGTCTGTAGGGATACAGACCAAGCAGTAGCCTAAATATTCCTGCAATGTGAAATTCAACTTGGAAAGAAGGAAAAAACAACAACGGTGTTATGTTTTTTCTAGGAACACAGATATACTGAAATGGGCTTATAGCGTGTTTTAACTTCCAAAGGGTTCTTTTTAGAAAGTCTTCCATAGGGCCGTTGTTGTTGTTTTTGGGCACGTGTGATGAAGAGTGGAGTGCAAATCGTTTGTATGGTTCACCATAGGTGAGATGGGCAGAGCACACAGACCCTTGGTGACCCTCTGCAGTACCTGCACATTCATTTGGTGAAGGAAAAGGAAAACAGGGGTAGTCAACCTGTGGTCCTCCAGATGTTCATGGACAACAATTCCCATGAGCCCCTGCCAGCAAACGCTGGTAGGGGCTCATGGGAATTGTAGTCCATGGACACCTGGAGGACCACAGGTTGACTACCCCTGTTCCATTGAAACCCCTGGGAGTCTGGTGCTGCATTCGTGTTCATCTTGATCAAGCATTACTACTACTACTACTACTACTACTGCTACTACTATTATCATCATCATCATCATTATCATCCAGCACTCCCAAGTGGCTCGTGGCGGGTTACAATAGTCTGCAGAAAATCCCGGTAAAACTCCCATTAAAACCCCCAGACATAAAAGCACATCACAGATCCAAATAATCATAGTAACAAAAAAAGATACAGCAGAAAAAAACTAACTCAAATCACTATCATTCTCCCAATAAAAATCTCAGAGGAGGGCGGGAAGAGGGGCGCAGATGGAACCCGCAAGCCACCAATCACATCGCTCTATCCTGGAAGGGGGGCGCCATACAGATCTTCCTTTCTGCACCAGACTCAACCATAGACCTGGTGGAAGAGCTCCATTTTGCAGGCCTTGTGGAATGACAGAACCTCATCTTTTCACTCCTGACATTTACTTATTAATATGAAATTAATTAATTCCTGGCTCAATTCAAAGTGCTGACCATCTTCAAAGCACTTAATGGCCTAAAGCAGGGGTAGTCAAACTGCGGCCCTCCAGATGTCCATGGACTACAATTCCCAGAAGCCCCTGCCAGCGAATGCCAGTGAATGCTGGCAGGGCGCTCCTGGGAATTGTAGTCCATGGACATCTGGAGGGCTGCAGTTTGACTACCCCTGGCCTAAAGTCCTCATACTGATCTCACTTCTGAGAAGTTCCCACATGCCATCTATGATCTTCAGACAACCTTCCCTTTCTCCTTAGGATTGTCCATATCACTGGTATTTTGTCCATATTATGAAGCAGAGTTAGTTTTTATACCACGCTTTTCACTGCCCAAAGGAGTCACAAAGCGACTTGCCTTCCCTTCCTCTCCCCACAACAGATACCCTATGAGGGAGGTGGGGCTGAGAGAACGTGAAAATAGCATCTAACAGGCCTGTGACGAGCCTAAGGTCACCCAGCTGGCTGCATGTGGAAGAGCAGGGAATTGAACCTGGTTCGCCAGCTTAGAAGCGGCTGCTCTTAACCACGACAAGCTGGCTCCTATGTAATCCTACGGAATGGTTTATCAGAGTTGGCAAAGATGGAGACTTGACTCTCTGTACTCTGGCTATAGTTCAGAGGGCGCTTGGTGGAAGATTAACTGTTTGGCCCAGGCAGTATATATAATTTATACACTGCCCTTCCAGACTAACTGGGCAATGTACAACAATAGTCAATTCACATTAAAAAGTCAGGGTTATGTTGATTTTCTAAGGTGACAATACACTGCATTACAGAACAACTCAGCATCTTGTGGGAAGGGTTTTTCTAGATCTCAAAAAAGTTCACCCAAGGATTTTAGAAATTTCCTCCCTAAATGGCTATGTTTGGAAGACATCAGGAAATCTTAGTAAAGTCACAGATACGTCAAGCCCTGGATACTGGCGGAGACTCTTTATTCCCTTGGTTTATTCAAGATCAACAGAAGGTCTTTGCAATCTGATGGAAGTGCATCAGAATGAATCCAAAAGAGGACAAAGGAGATCCAACCCTAAACAGGGCAAAGTGGTGAGAATCCAATCATCTTTGATTGCCTTGATCTTTGCTCTTCTGAGAAACAAGCTTGAGGTCACAGCTACTACCTCTTGAGATCACAGTTCTGTATATGCACTTGCATTTGTCTTTTTATTTTTAACCCCCCCATATGCCAGTTAACATACTGAAAAACAATATTTAGAAGTCCAAAAAAAAAAAAGCACCAGCACAAAATGAGCATACTATAGACAAGGAAACAACAAGACAAAATTCTACTCGATTTAGAAATTAAAATTTAAAAACAGGAGTCTTATTTGTGGCATCGTAGCCTGGAGACTTTATACATGGGTGGGAGCTGCGGGTGCATCATCTCAGTGAAAAAGTTGAGAGATTATTTAAATTTCACAAAATCATAAGGGTGCGTAGTCATAAACACATTGCTATCTTAACAACCTTTAAAAAACTGAGTCGGTTCTGCAGGCATGCATGGAAATTTAAGTGGAGTCAGAGTCAAAAGCTGAAGAATGCTGGCCGCTAACGTTAGATGGCGCCCCAGCCAAAATATTTTATTTGTATGTACCTACGTACGTACGTACGTATTATATTTTTATACCGCCCTCCCCGGGGACTCAGTGCGGTTTACATAATAACATAAGAACAATACATGGAACAGTCTATAAAAGATTTGAATAACCGCGCAATAATAACTGATAATTGTAAATTGCTTTAGGATGCTTAGGGCTAATCCTGCGTTGAGCAGGGGGTTGGACTAGATGGCCTGTATGGCCCCTTCCAACTCTATGATTCTATGATTCTATGATTCTAAACATATAACATTATAATTGTATAACCAATAAACAATACAACGTTGCAACATACAAACAGGTCCAGAGTGTATAGGTGGTGTTCTGAGGCGGGGCGGGGAGCAGGGGCCCTTTGGTCGCTGTTGGTTATATATATCTGGTCTCAACCAAATGCCTGGCGGAAGAGCTCCTCCTTGCAGGCCCTGCGGAACTGTTAAAGCTCCGTCAGGGCTCTGATCTTCTCCGGGAGCTCGTTCCACCAGGTGGGGGCAAGAACAGAAAATGCTCTGGCCCTGGTTGAGACCAGGCGGACTTCTTTAGGGCCACAGACCTTTAGCTGGTTGGTAGCAGTGGAGCGCAGGGCTCTTTTGAGGGAGTCGGTAGGGAGGCGATCCCTCAGGTAAATTGGGCATGGATTACCCAGTTTTAGCGCCCAGTTTTTGGGCCCTAGAGCTGCGTCTTCAAAGATTTCGTAGCTTTGCTCCATTAGGTTATAATGACTATAGCAAATATAAGAGCCATAGGCTTGGGTGAGGAAGAAAATGTCCAGTAAACTAAAAGGGTCAACATTTTCGCCCAGTGTCATTCTGGTTTTTAATGACAAATATTTTGCTTCCATATGTTAGAGCTATATTGGCAAGTGACGTATCAGACGTTTAGCTAACGATTTTAATAAGAAATGTACTGTATAGACCTTGATTTAGTCATCTGTACACTCAGCCTGTGGCATACTTCATTTATTCATGATGGATAGCTGTATTCAATCATTTGTAGAAAAGAACAAGAGTTCAGTAGCAGTTTAAAGACCAACAAAATGCGTGGCACGGTATGAGCTTTTGTGAGTCACTGCTCTCTTTTTCAGATACCAAATATATTAATTTATTCATTAATTCGAGATACTTCAGTGTGTCTTCCCTAAAAACAATCCATAAATTGGATTATCACACACAATAAATAACGTTAAATAGCCCCTTTAAACAGCTAACAATTACAAAATCCAAAAAAAGACCAATCATCAAATAAACAAAGCACTTTATAACCTCAAACAACAATGAAATGAAACAGCAGATCAGCAATGCTAACCCATTGTTCTAACCAACATTTTAAATATTTCAGTATAAATGGGATGTGGGGGGGCAAGAGAATAAAGAAGAGAATCCCAAGGTGCTGCCACCAAGAAGGCCCTGTCTCGAATAACAATTGTTGGGTCTGTGATGGCGGATAATGCTAACAAATTCAAAATCTTTAATGGCATATAAAAGGTGATGTCCGTGTAATTTCATAAACTGAGAATAAAACGATAATAGATAAAAGATAAATAATAACCAGTTGTACATTCTTCCATAATATGCTCAATAGTAGTAGTTTACCTCAACAATAAATTCCAACGGCCTAGAATTATCTCTTACAAATTCAGTCCCCCTTTTGTATCACAGTGGCCAAAAATCTGGGTACTGGTTTTGTTACTTCCAGGAACTTATCTGCAGTCATACCATCCTGAACACACCCGACCTTGTCTGATCTCGGAAACTAAGCAGGGTCCGGCCTAGTTAGTACTTGGATCGGTAACGCTATCCATGGCCTTGCGAGTTCACTTAAGTAGATGGGTGGGATTAGGTGACTCTTGGCAGGTTTTGTTACTACCTCTAGTTTTATGCGTGGATGACAGATCGAGCTAAGGACGTGATCGTGAAGTAAGGTTTTTCTGCTTTTGACGTCAAGTCACAGCTGACTTACTGTGATCCCGTGAGGCTTGCAGGGCAAGAGAAGTACTGGCTCATGACTCTGGTCTACCATGGTGGTCTCCCTTCCCAGTACTGACCAGGACCAACCCTGCCTAACTTCCAAAAACTGATGAGATCGGGCTACCTTGGGCTATCCAGGTCAGGGTATGATGTAATTACGAAATCTTAATCTATCACATGTAATCCAGACTTTATCGGATGATGTTGGCTTCTAAACCAAGTGCCTGCCATTGAAGCGGATGGAGATAAATAGTGTAGAAATGTGGAGTATTACCAAGGAATACATGGAAAAGATCACTTCCTAATGTTATATCCACGTGGAGCTTACACTTGCACAATGCCATTTTCCACACACATTCCAGTAAGTGGAATGAAGCCGTGTTACAGTCACTGGCTCCAAACGGTCTTCCTCAAGCTTACATGGGCGCAGGGAGGGTGTACCAGGGAGAAGAAGAGTAAGCAGTGACTCCCCCCCCCCCCCCGGTACTGACTTGTAGTGGACTTCTCTAAAAGCAAATTAATTGCCCATGTAAAGTAGTTGCGGCAGCTGTGCTTCGGTTCCTAGTCTTTAACCCCATCCTGCCTTTTATGGGGTTGAAATCAGAGATATTCTGCATCATTTGAGAGATGTCTTCAGCAGCAAGAATTTTTTTGCACTTGGCTTGACCTTGATTATTTCTTCCAGTGGGCAGCAGTCACTGGAGTCGGTTTATTGCCTGGACCTCAGCAATACATCACAAATATGCTTTATGCTTTTCTGCTCAATATTCTCTGTCAAGACAAAGCTACGTGGAATGCAAACATTTCTGGTAAATCATCCAAAGATGCCTTGAAAGGATTCAAATTATACTACAAAAAAGCTAAATACTGCAGTTTGGAGAATGGCAGTGAAACAGTTAACAGACATATGCTGTATAATTAGGAGATGCATTAATGATTATGAATAGTAAATGATTTGGTGCAAGGGAAAAAAAAAACCTAGTCAAAAGGGACATGCACCTATCTTACATGTTTTTTAGCAACTGTATATAACTAGAGATTTCTGCTATTAAGAAGCTTGCATTATTGGTGTACATACTTCCAAGGGTACATCAAATTGTAATCTTTCATACGACATCCATCAAACCAGGCTGGAGATTTTGACAAACATTAAACACAGTAAGGAGGCAATTATGTATGCATGATTTAATCTGCAACTAATTAATATGCAAATTTATTCATATGTTAGTTACTAAATTAAAAATGCAAAGAAGCCCTTATGGTGATTCTCAAAAATTTTGCACAAACAGAACATTTAAAATGTAAGAAAAATGAAGTTTTTTTTTGAAAACCTGCAGCATACTTTTAGCCTTTTAGAAACCTGTTGCACAGAGAAGGTTAAAAATATTTGCTTTAATATTGGGGAAGGATAAATGGAGTGCTAATTCGATGTGAGAATGTGGGGAAAGAAAGGTTAAACATGATTCTATCAAAGTCTTATGAGATGCACACTAATTATCAAACAAATCGTATTCTGTACTCAGTCCCTATAACTTACAAAGAATTTCAGAGCAAACATTGTTCTTCTAACTGATCTTTTTGGAGGGGGGGGGGCAGGGCTGCTTGTTTCTTCTTTACATGGCCTACTTGGTACTAAATTAAATTCGATTTCTAAAAAATGAATTTCATTTCCAACCCAGTGAAGACAGTAATATTTTCAGTCCAGGCTTACTACTGTTTTAATGGTGAGTGGGGCACACCAGGTTTGCTTATCTAAACGTACTCCTAAAGAATAAGACCCCCCCCCAAGTGAACGGAGGCTAAAGAACGTCGTATGGAAAAGAAGAATGGTAAACGCGGACTCTTAATTTCATCCCAGATACATCTTGAAAGAAAGACAATCCAAAGAACTATCAGAAATCGTCCTTATGCAGACTGTTAATGCAGTAACCCTTATTCTTTCATTGTAGATTTCCAAATAGGGACAGAAAAGGGGTAACTGCAGAACGATAACAAAAAAGTCCATGGAACAATTTTCACCTTCGTCACCCCTGCCATCTCGCAAAGGTCTCCAGCATACTGAAGATAAACTAGGCAAAAAAATAGATTCAAATGAGTAGCCGGGTTGGTCTGAAGCAGCACAATAAAATCAGAGTCCAGTAGCACCTTTAAAACCAACAAAGATTTATTCAGGGCGTGAGCTTTCGAGGGCAAGCACTCTTCGAAGAGGGCTTGCACTCGAAAGCTCACGCCTTGAATAAATCTTCGTTGATCTTAAAGGTGCTACTGGACTCTGATTTTATTAGGCAAAAAAAAATATTATCTTTTATACTCATGAGATTGTTTTGAGCCCACCTTCCCCCATTTATAGTTTGCGTCTGTGGAAGAAAGAAGTGAATATGAGACCAGACTCTTAAGGAAGCAGAGGCTGTGGTCAGCAGAATCAAGAAGTACAATCAGCGTAGCCCAGCTGTTTCTTAAGGTGCCGAATTTAACAGCCCCCCCCCAAAATAAAACAAATTTCTAGACTCAGACAGAGGACAGTCAAGCCCCTTATAGCCCAAATGTCTCAAACATTAAAAAGAGAAGAGACATTAGCTGCTACTACTGCATCTGCAGTACAATTCTATTCCTTCTGCTCTTTTTTAACCCATTCTGATGCCAGGCTGACAGCAGAGAGCCTCTTTTGTGGAATCCATGCCAGCCCAACAAAGGGTGAAAACCCTAGCTACCCTGCTGTGCTAATACAAACATGTCTATTTCGATATCCTCTTTTTTGTTGTTCTTGCTCAGTGATATAAGTGATATCAGTGATATAAGAAGTGATATAAGAAGGACAGTGATATAAGAAGGACATTACTTGGACACTTCCTGGCACAGCGATCTGACAGTAATAGAACCCAAAAGTGGAGAATGGGGGTAAAGAAACAGTTAAGAAGGATGTGATGTGGTGAGATAGAATGGGATAAGGATAAAATTAAGGATTTATGGCGAAATCAGCCACTAGAATTGCAAAAGAAAAAAATCACAGTCAGACCATTTCTGCACTGGAAGATTCGTGCCACGCTGCAGGATGGAGTTAGGGCAGGTTGCCCCGCCTCTTCCTGCACCCAGATGGGGTAGCATTTGGCCCAGTGCACCTCATCTGCCCTGGATTTGTGCTCCCAAACTAGAGCCAGGGCACTGATGTCCCCCGTGCAGAATTGGTCTCAATGTACCTTTCCCTCTCGATTTGTAAATATCCATAGTGGGCTGGGTCACATTCATGGTAAAGGCATTGGGTAAGTTTCTCCCTTTGATGGTGACACTGGGATATAACGTGGAGATTGTTTACGAGGGTTGCGGTGATGGTCTGTGGGAGAACAGTTAGATTCTCATCCAGGAGACCGGCAAGATTTTGGGTGTATAAACTTTCAGGAGTCAAAGCAAAGGGAGTTTTGTCTCTTGAAAGTTTATCCCTCAAAAATCTGCTTAGTCTATAAGGTGCTACAGGATTTGAACTGGTAGGATACGGGAGTTTGCCGCAGACAGACGTTTCTCCAACAGAGAGAAAGAAATTCTGAATAAACAGCTTTCACATGGGAGACAGGTAGCACCTTCTTCAGAGTTCACTGTGCAGAAACCTGAAAGGTGACTCTCTGTTTCGGTGAAGACCTGAAATAAATGTTAGGCTTTTAAAAGCTTAAATGTACACATTTGTGCATTCATTAGGCAGAGCTAAATCTAATTTGTTCTCTTTACTATAACAGGAAGCACATGTTTAAAGCAATCTGTTTCCTCATATGAATGCTTTCCTGTCTGTTTGAGGGGGGAAAAAATTGCAACACACTTTACCCCAAGTAACCAAGAGGTGATCGTAAATATCCCTAAATAGCATTAAACAGATATGAAAGACATTAACACTTACAGAATGCCAAACTAGTATTTTTTGAAAAAAATCTAACAGATGCTCCTAGGTCAAAAAGTGAAAAGTGTGTTTCCTGAAGGGGGGGGGGAGAGACACAAAAACCTCATTAGAATCATAAATGAACTGTGAGAGAAGAAATGAGGTGTCATAGAGCTAACAAAAGGATCCAGTTCAGTTCACCTCCAACCAAGTGTGACTTGCCGTAAAAGATCCACATTTAAACAGAACTTTTGGTTTCACAAATCAATTCAATGTCCCTTATAATCCACAAGGTGGCATTGACAACAAATGAGCTCTGTCTAAACAGAATCTACTTGAGGAAGCTGAAGTTTTCCTTGAGAAAAAAATCTCAGAGAACCGAGATCTCAGGTAACCTAAAAGCACAGAAGGGAAATTAGTGGGGAAATGAACTCGTCCAAAGCAGGGATGACCCACAGATTTTAGAATTACATAGCCACTCTGGTGACTTTTTTTAAAGAACGGTTTTGTTTCCCTGAAATTATACGGAGGGTGTGCCTGGTATAAAGAACAAAATTTACCCCGCACTGTGCGCACACATGCTCTTAGAAAAAATAGGAGCCCTAAAGAATTGGCAGACTAACCCGCTTTAGAATTTAGGATCAGGATTAAAGAAAAGGCAACACAGAAATGTTGGCCTTTCAATGCACCTAAAACATCTGTGTAAACATTCCTATTGTCTACTAGAGATTCATAAAGACAACAATGAAACCAAATAATAATAATGAAAAAAAAAACTCCCCCCCTTTAAACCATTAAAAAAATATCCACCACATTGATGACTGGGAAAGAGAAGCTTAGCTGTATACAATAATGCAAAACTCCCCCAAATGGGTCTTGAATTTCCTTTGACAATTGAACAAAAGAAATAGGTGGAAGAGTTACTCTTCTGTCAGACCCCTGGCAAGCAAGGGGTGCGCCACGGCATGCCAAGAAACAGCGTCGCCGAGCAGCGAATTAAAGAGCAGCATTGAAGGGATTCAGTGGAAGATAAGATCGTGTCTAGTTATGGGAGCTTCCTACAGTCCAATCAGATAGACCCACAAACAAATGCACAAGCCGTTCGAAAACCTGAAAAAGGTTACAACAATGCACTGTGGACAGAATGCTCCCCGTATACCTCTTTTGGTAAGTCCCTGTATCTTCCTGTGGACTAGCAGAGGACCAGTGGGGGGGTCGCTCTTAAAGGACATGTGGCTTTGAGGTTCAGATACTTCAAACTAGGTCCCAAACTTTCCGATGAAGCCAATGATGGGGACCTCCCTGCAGCCTGGTCCCTTGCCAGGCAACCTTGACCCTCAGCATGCCCCTAACCGTTACTGTTATCCCTTTTTACCGGTTGTGATTACACAAATGCTGTTGTGATAACTGTTTATATCTTTTTTCTCATTCAGACCATTCCAAATATCACAATGCGGGGCAGCATATAAATTGAATGAATGAATGAATGAATGAATGTGTTCTTATGCCGATACATCAAGTAATAGGGTAGGTAATCATTTGAAGAAACATACGGCCCACACAAAGCAAACATTTTCTGCAGTGGGAAGGCTTAACCGTGTAAGAAATGAATGCATTTTCTAAATAAACCAACGCAAGCAGATTAAGAAAACGTTTTATGCTTCTGCCTCTTGCTTTATACCTTATTGTTTTGATTTGGAGTGTTCTCCCTTATTCCTGAACTTCAAAGTCTTATGATAGGTGTCTGACGTTTCAGGCCACGGCCATCCAATTCCAGACAAGAGACACAATATCATCATGTTACATCAGCCAGTTTGGTGTAGTGGTTAGGAGTGGGGACTTCTAATCTGGCATGCCAGGTTCAATTCTGCGCTCCCCCACGTGCAACCAGCTGGGTGACCTTGGGCTCGCCACGGCACTCATAAAACTGTTCAGACTGAGCAGTGATTTCAGGGCTCTCTCAGCCTCACCCACCCCAACATGGTGTCTGTTGTGGGAGAGGAATGGGAAGGCGACTGTAAACCGCTTTGAGTCTCCTTCGGGTAGGGAAAAGCAGCATATAAGAACCAACTCTTCTTCTTCTTCTTCTTCTTACTCTTGGCAGAGGTCTGCTCTCGTATCAATAACTGGAGGTCCGCCCACAATCCTGCGCCTTTAAAAGAAAGCGGTAAATAGGTAAAGGTAAAGGTATCCCCTGTGCAAGCACTGAGTCATGTCTGACCCTTGGGGTGACGCCCTCTAGCGTTTTCATGGCAGACTCAATACGGGGTGGTTTGCCAGTGCCTTCCCCAGTCATTACCGTTTACCCCCCAGCAAGCTGGGTACTCATTTTACCGACCTCAGAAAGATGGAAGGCTGAGTCAACCTTGAGCGGCTGCTGGGATCGAACTCCCAGCCTCATGGGCAGAGCTTTCAGACTGCATGACTGCTGCCTTACCACTCTGCGCCACAAGAGGTTCTTAAAAGAAAGCGGTAAACGCCCCCAAATACCCCACCACCGTTAAAACGATTAACTTTAAAAAGCTTTTCACTATATATAAGAATGATCCAGAAGATATAGAAACACGGGCACCAGTTTATAAATGGGTTACCTCTTAATTATTTTTTTCAACCTAGTTCCAATACCCTGTGTCAATCAACAATAAAAAGCAATAAGTCTAGCAGGACTGTTTAAAACACAGTAAAAAAAAAAAACTCAAAACACTTTTGTTTTAGTACTATTTATTATTTCTCTACATCTCTTGTATAAGTTCAAAGGGAAGATTAAGTGCCAAATGTATGTCCTCACATACATTAAAGCAATCCCACTAAATCCATGAGGATTACACAGGGACAGATAGAGATCCTAACAATGGCTGCATGTACCTTCTGTGCTTCTTCATATTTCTGTGTGCCTTTAAAGAAGCGGCACATTCATAATGTGCATTATTGTGCCATAAATTCAAAGCCTCTTCTTTGTACTAGTGCTTTTAAAGTTTCCTTTCTTTTCACCAGAGAATAAAACGGTATGCTTTTTGCAAACTGTGGCCCACAATCAATCCAAGCAGGTCTTCTCCTTCGACACTGATCTTCAATCGGTTAAATATTAACTGCATAAAAACTTTTCCACTGGGTTCCAGAAAGTTCTTAACAGATGTCTAACATACATTATGCAGGATCAGGCCCCCACATTGACAAGGGAAGCACTTCTTTAGATTTAAACCGAGTGGTGGCGCATCAAGAAATATACCCTGCTGCCGCCTCCTCCTTACTTTAAGTGAAGTCTCACGAGCATGCCATGGGAAAAAGGAACAGGAGAAAAGCAGTTCAAGTAAAACGGGCATCGCTTTTTCGATCCGAAATACACTGTGTATTAAATCCTTTCGCCTAGAATTCCAATGGAAAGACTTGAAAATTGCTTAACAGCACATTTCAGTAAGAATATGTTTCCTAAAAATAATCAAAGCTACCCAGCTGCACTAGGATAAAACAGGAATCCTATATGTTGGATGGACAAAGCCAATGTCCACAAAAACCATTGTCCCTTGCATTACCTATATTCCTCTGAAGAGGGAGTCTATGTTTAAGCAAAAACCCAAGGCTCCAAGATTGATGCACCTATGTTAGTAGCTTCTGGGATGTGGAAAAAGCTAAAACTATCCTGACTGCTGCTTCAAGGGCCAAATACTCATATATGTTTGAACCTCGTTAATGCCTAATTAGGACCAAACGACAAAACGTAATAAAAAGACGTCGTTTTAATATTCACATATTCTTCATGCTTGCAAATCACTGTGTCTCAAAGGGCGAGTTTTATTTTGCTTCTAAGTGCACAAAATGTCACTTCACAACCCTTTTGAAACTGCCTTTCGTCACTATTTCTTTTCGGTCCTTAGTGCTGATTTTACTTTTCAACCGGGCATTTTGTGAAAGTTCAGCGTCACAAGGCATGCTTGCCCTAAATTGCAGAAGACAGTGTGAAAGAGAGAGAGAGAGAGAGAGAGAGAGATGAGCTAAGCAGATTCCAAATCACTGTCTGGGATGATGTGTAAACTGCTAGTATGGCTGTACGCATACATACACATATCCCACTGGAACAGGGATAAGCCAGTGTCAGCATCAACAAAGTTGGAAGGGGTCCTCTAGAACAGTGGCCCCCAGTACCGGTCCGTGGACCAGTACCGGTCCGTAGATCAGTCAGTACCGGGCTATGGCTCCTCCTCATCCTCTTTCCCGGCTGCTACCACGGGGGCTGCCCTGCCACTCTGCTGCTGGCTCACCTTTGGTGCTCTCCAGAGGCCACCATGGCTGGGGCTCCCCCTTGGCGTGGCACTGCGCAGCTGCAGCTGGCAGCGCCCCCCAGCAGGTGGCGGGAAGTCAGGGACACTGGCGGGAAAGCAAGTGCAGTAGGGGCTCAGGTGGTGGCATCCCTCGGCAAAAGACTACTCCCCCCCCCGCCCGGGCCTCAGTAAAATTGTCAAGCGTTGATCGGTCCCTGGTGATAAAAAGGTTGGGGACCACTGCTCTAGAACAACATGGGATGCAAAGGGGGGAGCATGCAGATTAAGATGCAGGTAGACCCTTTTAAATCATTCTGTAGAAAAAGACCCTTTATTGCCCTGATCCAAAGAAGTCACAAACTTGAAAACAATCAGATGATGTGCTGGGCCTTGAAGCTCTATTTGCTGCAAAAGAAACATCAAACTGCAGCACTCCCCTCTCATTGGAGGAGGGAGCAGTTATAAAGCGGCCGCAACCACAATGAAGCTACGTACATCTAAAACTTCAGGGGGGTCATGATCCATTTGTTCCTGCTGAGAAATCTCAGGAACCCGACTTTAAGTTAAAATTTTAAAAAATGGGGTAAGAGGTTCTTAGTCTCCCAAACCGGAAAGGATGATACGGGCACCAAGGCTCAACAAAGCTATGGCTTTACAACCCACCTTCACAGCTAAATGTAATTTGTGAGATACTAATTGACTGTAGTGAACAAGTTCTATGAAGTTTCGAGCGGCAGGAAAGCTGCAAAACACTCAACGGTATACTGCAGTGGTGCTCTGGTTATATTGCTCCGGAGACCGTTAAGAACATAAACCCATCCCTCGAATAATCTTTATCACCTCTAAAAGACAGCAATGCACTGCAATGAAACCGAGTCTTCTTCTGGCATGCGGAGGTTCAGAATTCTTGACAGGCTCTTCTCATTCTGCTTTCATTCTCCTAGCCGTTTAGCTGTGCTGTTCCCTTTCAGATCTTCGTTCTTACAAGCCACCCTCAGAGGCCTTGCTCTTAATTTCTCTCCCTGACCAAGCTGCAGGTCAGTCGTGTGTCCTCAGCTGCTGCCCACTACCCCTGTGCTGAAATTCCACCAAAATGTATAATAGGCTCTCAGCAGGATTGGCACTCGTTGCTAGGACAGCTGCCATTTTCAACTCAAGTTACCCCGAGGCTTCACTAGGTCAATGGCAAATTGGTGTGAGCTGCATATTTCCAACTCCGGGGAAGCCCCACGGTTTGTGGCATTCGATGATACGGTGCTGGCCAGAAGATCCTTCTGGCAAGAAGGAGGTCGAGATCCCAACTGCAGAGAGGGTTTTGTGTGGTGGATTCAGCAGGGAGATGTGAAGAGCTGGGCAAAAAACTGGGGGGAAATGGAGAGGAAGAGTGTGCATCCACTGTATACCGCCAAGGATTTTACTTCAGTTTTCAACAGGAAAAAAAAATCGAAATGGGGAGGGGGGCACTGAAAACCTGTGAAGCATTCCCCCCCCCCTCTTTTTGAGTGAAACTCTTTTAGAAACAAGGTTTTACTAACTGAAAAGATGTAGTGTTTTCATTTTTCTTAATACAATCTCGCGTTAGATAACGACAATTCCTGTGCATACCACCGACATGTAAAATGCATTTTCAAGGATACGTTTATTGTTTGAGATTTTATTTTTTACGGTGATTTTGCCATAATGCATCTGTTGATAATGCGTTATCAAAGAGTTCATTGTTTTTCCACATATGGAGCTGTGACTATTGGGGCGGCTGCTGCACAAATAACACACTTCCAGGATTGATTGCAAAATGTGTTATTTTTTTCTATTTTAAACTTTTATTTTGGCCTGTTTCTGAGATGGCTAAAATTTTTGCTAAGGGAGCGCAGGGTGCAGAATGTTGTGTCTCTAATATTTTGTATGTAGGATACGTGAAATCTTAGGATAAGTGAAATCTTAAGAACGTAAGAAGAGCCCTGCGGAATCAGACCAATGGTCCATCTAGCCCTGCCTCATTACTCATGTAGTGGCCAATCAGCTCCTCTACATGGCCAACTAGAAGACATAGAGACCTAGGCCTTCCCCTGATATTGTCTCCTGGCTGTAGGATGCAGAGGCTTAGTAGCTCCGAATGTGGAAGTTCCTCTCAACCACCATGACGAGTAGCCATTGATAGACTTCTCCATCAATTTATCTAATCCCCTTTCAAACTCCCCCCCCCCATGGCCATCACTACATCCAGTAGCAGCTAATTTCCCATTTTAACTGCTTTCTGTATAAAATCTACTGCCTGCCCATCAAGCTTCATTGGATGCCCTCAAGCTCTAGTATTTTGAGAGAGGAAGAAAAAGTTCCTGAGAATACGCTCCATTGAATATACCTGAAAAGGGTTCTTAATAGAGCTGCTGAGGATTGCTTTCTAAGGCATTTGTATATTTAAAATATGTCAAACAATGAACTACAACCGAATTTGAGGGGACTGATTGGCTGTTTTGGCAAGGAATTATGGTGTGGTTGTATTTTGCTTTATATTCCCACTGTCATGGTAGTCCATAATCTGAGGAAGAGTGCTTGCACTCGAAAGCTCACGCCTTGAATAAATCTTTGTTGGTCTTAAAGGTGCTACTGGCCTCTGATTTTATTGAGCATGATTTAAAATCCTAGTTCATAAATCGGTAGACAGTAAAACAGATTTCAGTGAGATATGGTTAATGATTATATATTTTTCTATGTTTCCCAAAATTTATACTGCCCCTGAAACAAACACAAAGGGGGGGGGGAGTTCTTCCTACTCCCCCACCACCCCATCTTTGTAATTTCTGGAAATTTTACAGCTCTAAGTGGGATTAATTTGGTAAATTGTAAAAAACACTATATGAGTGAATGCATCTTAAAATATTTTATCCTCTTTAATCCCAAGGCTCACAAAACCAGTCCAAGTTTACCCAAACAAGCTCCCTCCACATTTCATGCTCCTTGATCAGCAAGGACACCCCATTTTCATGACTTGCTCTTCATCCAAAATGAAGCTCTACGGAATCCGGGGCGAAACTAATGCTACCTTGCAAGATTGCCTGGTCCAACTAATATAGTGAAAACAGTTGTTTGTATGTATTATTTAAGCAGCATGTTTCCCTATTCAGTAGGGATGCTCTTCACCATAATGAATATAATTATTTCAGTATGGGATCAGGACTCACATATCGTGGGTTCCCACTCAGACAGAACAGTTCTCTTTGCCAGCTTCTATAAGCAGTTTTGAAAATATATCTGCTTTTTACGTGATTTGAGATATTTCATTTGAGATATTTTTTTAGCTCCTCTCCCGTCTAAATTAGTGCTTGTGATGGTTCTAGTCCTGATGGTTTGGTTTTTAGGCTGCCTGTCCTTCACAGCAACAAGGAACTTGTTCTACACATCGAGAACCATGTTAGAATTTTATCACAAGCTGAAAGAGAAGCATCTACACACTTAATACTGTTATATCTATTTTGTGCTTACTGAACTGCAGAACTGCTGATAATCATATGCTTCTTAGGCATATCTCTTTCTGCTATTATGTTGCACCTGCTATTATGTGTTTATCACTGGCAGCAACATTGAACAGAAACAAAAACCTTTTCCTTAGAATCACAGAGTTGGAAGGGACCTCCTGGGTCATCTAGTCCAACACTCTGCAGAATGCAGGAAATTCATAACTACCTGCTCACCCACAGTGACCCCAATTCCATGTCCAGATGATGCCCCCCCCCAAAAAAAATCCCAGAATTCCTGGTCAGTCTGGCCTGGAGAAAATTCACCTTCTGACCTCAAAGTGGCGATCATAAATTTAGAATCTACGGGAAGTTATACTACCCCTTAATTCCACATTGGTTAGACCTCTTTTGGAATATTGTGTCCAGTTCTGAATGCTGCAGTTCAAAAAGGATATTGACAAGATGGAACATACTCAGGAAAGGGCAACTAGGATGCTTGAGTGGTTGGAATCCATGCCTACAAGGAAAGGCTGAAAGAATCGGGTACATGTAGCTTCAAGAAGAGGAGAGCAAGGAGTGATGGGATAACTGTGTTTAACTATGTAAAAGGTAGACATGTTGAAGGGGGGACCAGCTTGTTTACTTGGAACAACAGATTCAAATTATGGGAAAGGAGGTTCCACTTAAGTATCAGAAGGCACTTTCTGATGGTGAGGGCAGCTGGTAGATGGAATATGTTGCCTTGGAGGGTGGTCGAATCTCCTTTATTGGATGTTTATTGGAGGATCACCTTTCAGGAGAGTGTAAATTGTAAGTCATAGGGAAGGTGGGGGACAGGGCAGAATGGCCCTTTGTGGTCTCTTTCAGCTCTGTGTGATTCTGATAATATTAAAAATTCCAAAGCACTCCAAAAAAACATATTTAAAAATGTTGCTGTGTTCAAGATTGTGGGAAGCAGAAATGTCTCTGAAAGCAGATAAACTGTGGCTCTCCTAATGTCCATGGATTACAATTACCATGAGCATGCTGGCAGGGACTCATGGTAATTGTAGTGCATGGACATCTGGAGAACCACAGTTTGGCCACCCCTCTAAGTCTATTTCAGTGGCAAAAATGCATGGATATGATTCCTTAGACCAGGAGTAATCAACCTGTGGTCCTCCAGATGTCCATGGACTACAATTCCCATGAGCCCCTGCCAATATTTGCTAGCATGGGCTCATGGGAATTGTAGTCCATGGACATCTTGAGGACTGCAGGTTGACTACCCCTGCCCATGTGTTTAAAAATAGCACAAGAATTTCTAGGGCACTGGGATTTCTTCTTCAGCATCGCTCTCCAACCAGTAAGAGAGAGGAAAGGAGGCAATTTAAAGAGCTAACAGACGGGGACCAATATTGAAGGGGGGAAAAATCATTGCATTTTTCAAAAGGGATACCTAGAAAGGTCAATAATTCCATTGTAAACATCCAAAACCAAAACAGCAACAGCTGTTTTGGACCAGAATAATAAAACGCAATTAGGAGCCATGACATTTGAGAAACAACAAGTTTGATCTGACACAACATTTTCAAGCTTATCGCTGTAACTGTGAAGCCTAAAAACCCATTTTCAAAAGAACAATGAGATGTTCAAGACTCTTCCAACAAGGAATTAACGGCGTGAATACGTGCCTCGAAGACAATACATTCGCAACAGGTTCTCGGGCTCTAATATACTGCTTGAAGGAATGTTGGTGGCGGCTGGAGCAAGAACGAATTCTGACGCTCTTAAAATGCTCAACTGGACAATGCAGTGGGCCAACTGGTTCACCTGCAGCTGCAGCCTGGAGGGAAATATCCCACCGCTGACACTGCATGTGGCAAAATGCCCCATGGCAATTCACTCTGCTCCCAAGGCTTCACTGGTCTCTATCCTACTGCTGTTTCAATATCTGTTGCCATCTTCCAGTGCCACCTCTGATGGAGACTGTGTATACTCTTTGATCCTTGTACTATGAATGTACTCAATTTGATGTCAGAGGGTTTCTTTTAAAAAAAAACATAAGCTGCTATATACATGGCCTTGGACTCTCCAACCTAAATCAGTGGCTCTCATGCATCACTGGGATGAATCCTACAAAACTGTGGATTGAGTGTGTCTGCAGAGCTAATTTTTGCTGAGTCCCTGTGCCTCTGCAAAAAAAAAAAAAAACCCTTCATCTGAAAACCAGGACACACCTGGGAGCTACCTGAATTGGGGCAAAGGGGAGTTACCGACAGAAGGGGAAATTATAAACATTGTCCACTAACAGAATTCATGCAAATGGTGTGGTGGAAAGGTGAGTTTTGTAGATCTATTCTTTGGCATTGGTCACCAACAATGTATTCAACACCATCCAAAAAGGTCCCTCGAACCTGGGAGTACTGTTTCACAGAGCACGGGGGGCTACTGTGCGGACAGGCAAAAATCCTTTGTGTAGACTGCTGCAATCACTACCCTGGAGTGTTTCTCTGAAAGTAAGTGGCCTCCAAGACCTGCTGGGAAAAGGGAAGAGGTGCTCCTTCCTTCAGAAACGAGGAAAGAAAACTGTGTTTTCATTTTCAGTTATATAAGTCATAGTTCTCTTTCTGTCCTAAAACTTGCACCCTGAATAAAACTTGATTGGTCTTAAAGGTGGCAATGGACTCAAATTTGGTTCTGTCCTAAATAGTGATACAAATAAATATGAATTTGCTACTGAAACACGTATCCCAGAATAACAAGTTAAATAGTTCTTCTAGAGTTGCTAGAGATAACCAAGTCTGTGTGTCTCTTTCTTTCTTTCTTTCTTTCTTTCTTTCTTTCTTTCTTTCTTTCTTTCTTTCTCTCTCTCTCTCTCTCTCTCTCTCTCTCTCTCTCTCTCTCTCTCCTCCCTCCCTCCCTCCCTCCCTCCCTCCCTCTTTCTTTCTTTCTTTCTTTCTTTCTTTCTTTCTTTCTTTCTCTCTCTCTCTCTCTCTCTCTCTCTCTCTCTCTCTCTCTCCTCCCTCTCCCTCTTTCTTTCTTTCTTTCTTTCTTTCTTTCTTTCTTTCTTTCTTTCTCTTCTTTCTTTCTTTCTTTCTTTCTTTCTTTCCCTCCCTTCCCCTCTAATTTATATACTACCCTATCTAGTGAACCGGAACCCTAATATCTAAAAGTATCCCCAATTTGATAGATTGTGGACAATAACTGATCTATTGCATTTTTTAAAAAGACAAAAAGCAAAATCCATATTATGAGTTTACAGACACACGTTATAAAATAAGCTGTGTATTGACAGAAGAAAGTCAGAATAAATGGTACAATCTAGCATTCCAGTTAGAATAGGGCTGGGTATTTTTAACATTTATCTTGCATATTTCAGATGAAACTGTTGGTGGCTTTCTCTTTCTATCACGGTACAGCAGAAAACGCACACTTAGTTTTGGTATTATATTTATATATTATAAAAACACTTCCGCCTGCCCATTCTAAATGTCTCCACTGACAACTTTATTTAATAGAAGAAAGTTTGAGTTCAAAGAGTTATGGACCTATTTCCCATACTGTGCTATTATTTCTGGTTTTTTTTTCATTTGTTTGTTTGCATTATCCCACTACAGGCTTTCCGTGACTCCAGGATCCCATCTTTTAACGTTAAGGGCTTTATTAATTAAAACACAGTTATGGTCTTCTGTACTGTTTAAGTTCTGAGATATTATCTCTGCACCTGGACAATCTTTTCATATAAGAACAATGCAGCCAGATCACAAAGACCTTTATTAGATTTTCTGGAGCAGAAAATGAAAAAGACATTTGGGTGTGGAGTTTTCTGTGGGAAACTCCTGCATGTCGTTAACTGTTCCAGATCAGCTCTCCAAAATTTGAAAGGGGGGGGGGGAAATCAAACAAGCTCACTGCTTTGAAGAAGTCAAAAACACACCTTTCATTCTAAATTTAGCCCCTATTTAGGACAGATTAACAGTTAAAGAAGCTGCCAAAAATCAGACACCCTGCCTGTGCACTCTGCCAAAGTTTTCATCTCTTTGCTTTTATTTTTATTAGTTCAAAAGAAGCCTTGCTGCATCAAATAACCTTTTCATAGGGTAGATAATTCCACAAACCCCACATAAATCGAGAGACCATAAAGGGGGGGGGGAATACAATGCTATTCAATGCAATAAATGGATATTAACTTTGGAAATGTGTGGCCTGCATATGAAGGCCAGAATTAGTTTTCACACATACTTAGGGTCCACAACGCTTAGTAAACATAACAGAAACAGCTGTGATCCAGAACAGCCAAGGACATGTGCAGAAGAAATCACATAATGCATTTAGGGTGCTTCCCTCACTGCTGAACAGCCAAAACACATCTAAAGAGCTATTTGTTCAACGGGATCTGCTGCAAGAAAAACCTCAGGAGAGAATCTCCATGCATCTTATCCATACGTAGTAGACTCTTCTACAGCACAGCCAATATATTTAAATATTCTTATCCTACAGCAGCTGGTCATTTAAAGGTTGGTCCACCCACAGTTCCTCTTTCTCACCAAATATTTTCATACCTTCAGACATATTTTAGCTGTGTTTTGAATTGCTTTAACGACAAGAATGTGAGAGAGGCTATGCTGGATCAGGCAGGCCCAAAACCAAGTACCACCAGCAGGGCTTACCTCCAAAAACCCTCCACCTGTCCCCCCCACCCAGCACCAAAAAGACAGAGCATTACTGCCCCAGACAGAGTTCTATCTATATCTTGTGGCTAATAGCCACTGACAGACTTCTGCTCTATATGTTTATCTAAAATCAAAAGAAATTGAGAATCAAAAGAAATTCGGTCTGAACATCTGGAAGACATTCCTCAGTGGTTTCTCAGTGGAACAGGCTTCCTTGGGAGGTGGTGGGTTCTCCATCTTTGGAGATTTTTAAACAAAGACTGAGTAGCCATCTGACGGAGAGGCTGATTTTGTGAAGGTTCAAGGGGGTGGCAGGTTACAGTGGATGAGCGAGAGGGTTGTGAGTGTCGGACTAGATGACCCAGGAGATCCCTTCCAACTCTATGATTCTATGATTCTAATCCCCTTTTGAAGCAATCTGTGCTTGGAGCCACCACAACGTCTTGTGGAAGCAAATTCCATGTGTTAATTACTCATTGGGTAAAACTTCCTTCCATCTGTTTGAAGCTTACTGCTCATTCATTTCATTGAGTCCCCATGAGTCTTGTATTATGAGAAGAAAAATACGTCTTCGCTTCCTTTAGCTCATGCATAATTTTGTAAACTTCTGTCAAGTCATTCCTTAATCATTGTTTCTCCAAACTTAAGAACCCTAGCCTTTTAACCTCTTTTTATAGGGAAGGTCTTCCACCCCTTTAATCATTTTAATTGCCCTTTTCTGCTCTTTTTCCAATGCTACAATATCTTTTTTGAGGTGTGGTGACCAGAATTGTGCACGATATTCCAAATGAGGGCACCCCATGGATTTATACAGGGGCATTACGATACTGGTTGATTTGTTTTCAATTCCTTTCCTAATAATCACCTGTGTGGCATTTGCCTTTTTTTAACTACAGTTATACACTGATTTGGCATTTTCAGGGTGGTATCTATGACTTCAAGATTTCTCTCCTGGTCAGTTCAGACCTCACCAACATATAATGCTTTAATGGTGACTTTATTATGTACTTTATAATTTGTTAGCCGCCTTGTTGCCCTTGTCAGAGCATAAAAGTGGGAATATACATTCAATGAATGAGTGAGTGAGCGAGCAAGAGAATAATTTTGGCACAATTCACACTTTAACTGACCAGAGAGGTAAATGAGGTGTGATTGCTTCCTATACTGGTCCAACAATTTTTGAAAGAAACTGATAATGTTCAGCCTTTACTGTAACTGCTACAGATGAAACTGCCTAGTATCTGGTGTTGACTCAAGGGATGCTTTTCAACTCAATCTGTTTGCATATTCAGCACAGGATTATCAAGAAAGAACTATTCCTTAGAAGTGATGACTTCTGATCCTCAAGTGCTGTCCCATCTGAAAGGAACTGAATTGCCAAGATCAGAATCAGGAGAGGACCAATGGAGAGGTCAGTGATTCTGAGGCTTTGGTCTGCAGACCACCGGGGTCCATACTGTAAACCAGTGGTCCTCAACCTTTTTATCACCGGGGACCAGTCAACGCTTGACAATTTTACTGAGGCCCGGGAGGGTAGTCTTTTGCCAAGGGACGTCGCTGCCACCGTCTGAGCCGCTGCTCCACTTGCTTTCCCGCTGGCGCCCCTGACTTCCCGCCGCTCACTCGGGGGTGCTGCCAGCAGCAGCTGCGCACTGCCATGCTGAGGGGGAGCTTCAGCCATGGCGACCGCCGGAGAGCATCAAAGGTGAGCAGCAGCCGGGGAGGAGGATGAGGAGGAGCAGCGGCCCGGTATTGACTGATCCACGGACCAGCACCGGTCCCCGGACCGGGGGTTGGGGACCACTGCTGTAAACCATTCATCTTGTCATACCATGATAAGACAACTGGAGCAGATGTCCGTGGACTACAATTCCCATGAACCCATCAGCATGTACTGACAGGGGCTGATGGGAAGTGTGGTCCATGGACATCTTGGTTTAACACGCTTTACCCACCCACTTCTATTTCTTGCAAAGTGGGAAAATATGTGCTCTTTCAGAGATCCATATGAGCAAAGGAATCACTTTGTAGTCCTCCTACTATCAACTTTCCTTCCCATGCCTTTCTCTGGTAGCCCAGTCCTTGTCTGGCTCGACTCATGTTCTTCCTGAGTTATCCACTATCTCCAATTACACTCAGGGTTGTTGAGCAGGCTGCCTACAAAAGAATTTTCTATCCTCTTTCAGGCTGAAACTTCAGTGTTGTTCTTCTACCTCCCTCCCTTAAACTCAACATCCAGCTGATAATTGAAAGCTTTCACTATCTACTTCAGAGGTGGTCAACCTGTGGTCCTCCAGATGTCCATGGACTACAATTCCCATGAGTGAATGCTGGCAGGGGCTCATGGGAATTTTAGTCCATGGACATCTGGAGGGCCACAGTTTGCCCACCCCTGGTCTACTTCCATTCCCTGGAGGTCAGTTGTACAGGAAAAGTAAATGGTTTGACAACTAGATTCTCAAGTGCTTCCAACAATTTACTTTGTGGAGAAAAAAATCACACCAAAATTTGGGTGCTCTGATTGCTACAGTGTGGGAAGTGTCCATTAAGGTGATACAGCAAGGTTAAAGAGGGGAAGGGGGGGAAACCACAAAAACTGAAATGATCTCAAAACTAAATACAACTGAAGTTATCTCCTGAACAAGATTCCAAAATGACCGGTAAATTCACTTCTGTGTAAAATCTTTGATGATATCTGACAGAGGCATCGTCACCCTCATGTATATATAACACAGCTGCATGGAAGCCACTTCCCCATCAGAGTTCAACGCAGCTTCAGGCATCTGGCCAGGAGGGATCGTGCAGAAAAGAAGCATGTGATCGGCCATGCCCAAATGGCTGCACCATTCACATGCCGCATAAGAAAACAGCCCCTGTCATGTTAGGACTATACTCGAAGGAGCACAGAAGCTAGTCTGAATGTACGTTAACTGAATGAAACAATTATTTTTGGATCCACAGGAGACTAAGACCAAGAAATGAAGATACAGTTCTGCTAGTCCTCTTTCCAGCTTGTGTCACATATGGAACGAGGTAAAGAGAAGCAACAACAAAATGGTTGAAGATACACATTATCCAGTGTCCCAGGCATCAGACTTCTGGGATATACCCTCCCCCCCCCAAAAAAAATGTTGATCCAACAGATGTGCATAACAGCCTCAGAGCTATCAGGATACATTTATTACAGCTGACCGTTTCAGTCATTTTCCACCCACCCACACACTTCCAAGTTTTACAACATGAATAAAGACTTATAATATCAGAATCACCCATGCGAACCAGTAGGCCTCACACCTAGCAGACAAACATTAACATACACTGACCTACACTACCGATGCTCTGAGTAATCACTTTTGAAAACATTTTGCACATAGGGACAATGGACCAAAATGCTGCTTCTTGTATAAGAAGTTACCTGTTCGTAACTTAGTCAATGGGCAGTATGTTTTTACACAGAATTACTCCATCCTAAACTCGCTGACTTCAATAAATTTAAGACTAGAGTAACTCTGCCCAGGACTGTATTTCTAGTCACCACGGGGATTAATTCCCCAGGGTCTTCTTTTAAGTAAGAAAACAAATACTAATTTTTAATAGAAATCATTCTATAAGCCAAGTACAATATAACTAATTTATAAATGAGTATTGTTTATCCAACATAAAAGCCTCATTCAGTACAATGTGACAATTATTTAAATATACATTTGCCCTTACAAGGGATGTAGTATTTTTAAAAACATTTGTAAATTATATCCATCAATATAACTTTTTAAAAATACATATTTCTCACCACAGCTGAATAACTCTTTACTGAAACACGTTTATGAACCTAGGAACCCTATTATATGCTGGATTACACTTCTCACTATGTCATCTGGCCACATATAAATTAGAAAAAAAATAGGAAACGGGGGAGGTTTCATTTTCTTCTTTCTATTTCAAACACTGACTAGGTTTCATGGTACACCAGCAACTAGAGAGAATGTGAAATTTAAATTTAAGAGCAAACCTAAGGATCTTAAAAAGAGAAATCACTTCAGTTTATTTCCAAGAAGCTGTCCAAAACTTGAAATGTCTCCCATGAAAAGCTTAAAATCAACAAAACTTCTGAGTACTTCCCTTCACTGCCATCTGCAAACATCTCAACCTCTGCAATACAGAGATATACAGCTGTATGGATAGACTAAACAGTGTGGGTCACCATTGTAATCCTATACGGCCAAAGTAATTCCATTGTTCGCCAAACGCTGGTTATTTTTCCAAATGAAAATAAGTGTCAAATCAGCACCAGTTCTGGAAAGTAAGCGGATGGGAACAGAAGAAAATAGACATTGGAAATATACAGGCATGGGATTTATCTATCGAACTGTCAGGAAAGCAAATTTTCATTTTGCTTTGTTTCTAATTGAAGATGGGAAACATGCCACTATATCTTTGGAGCACCCAAGAGTATTAACTTTTTTCATGCAAAAGTAATTATGCTATTCCAGAACATACAAAACTACAACGTGCAGCGTTTGATATTATTCACATAACAGACGGGACTGATTCAAAATATAAACAGCTGCAAAATATATATCATTTGTAGTTGTCATAAAAGCTATTAGAGGCTAAAATTTCAAGTAAACTAAGTCTGCCGCTTAGTTTTAAGTACATACACACACACACACACACACACATTCTTTATAACAATGCTCGACAAGATTTCTACTTGGCCTTGAAAAAAATACTTAAGTCATCTGATGTTACATCTGCACTGATTTTTCCTTTGATAGCCAAAAAATCATTAATCCTTATTATGCTTTCAGCTTTATTTTCAGTTCTTTCAGCAGTATGCAAAAGGTCTTACATCTCCTACATTATAAATATCCCATTAATTGAATACACTCATTTCAGTCTTCCCTCTGTTCAGTTCTATTGCAGTGGAGAACTGTTACACTTTATAATATATTTTGGAAACAAAAAAATCAAAATATCTAATCTTATTAAACTGTGCACTTTTTCCAAATGTATTTTACTAGTAAAGAAATGGAAAAATAGTGATTATGAAGTGTTCTTTAAAACAGTTTTGATGTTCTTTAAAATCAATGTTATTGATCATATACTGTTCTAGTTCAGTTCTCATAAACATCTTTGGGATTGCTTTGATCAAGGTGGCTTATGGGCTGCTTTTCATTGCAGCCTCCCTCTTGATAATAGTACAGCAAAAATTGAAAACGCTAGCTTTAAAATAAAGGAAGATCTTAAAAGATATATTGCACTACTTTTTTAGATTAAAAATGTAAGTTGAAGAAAAGAAACATACAGTGGCATTATTTATGGCATGAAGGCAAAGATTCCTCATCCAGTTACTACTCCAGAAAAAATATATATATATGTAATAAATTAGGATATTACCCAAAATTCTTAAGACAGAATACACACATACAAACTACTTCCTCAAAGCAAAGGAGGGAAAGAGGGAGATCCATCAGGGTATGAATTGGCTACGACTTCATCTTTACTGTAGCCAATAATTCCACAACACCTGGATTCAACTGGTTGACACCTGGAATCCCACACACTAGAGCTGCTATTTGTGCAGGTATTTTTACAGCTCTAATTCAGAAACTTCAGCAGAAAATGAAGACGTCCTTCCTCTGTTCTGGGCACAGACCCATGTAAATGTTTTATAAATCCTCTCCACAAATCTCTTTTAGCATGCAAATCCATAAATCATCATAATACTGACAAAGAAGTTAACCAGCACATGAAACTAATGCGTATTCTATCTGGAACTGTATACTGGTAAAAACTATCCCATCTAGAGGCACTTTTCCAAAGTTCTCTATACAATGGCACTTGACAAAAGCGAGAAAGAGAGAGAACGAAACTAGTCACCAGTTTCCCGTTCCCTTTGATCACTAGACGTTCATACAGTCCTCATCTTGTCTCCAGACAGTACCAAAAAAAAAAAAAAAGTTCAGGAATCGGTAGAACACATCCAATGCCGCCGCTTTTATTAAGTGTAATAAACGGGACCACAAATAAATATATATGTAGACAATGGATACTCACTGAAGATGGTAAACCTGGAGGAACTTTTCGAACTTTCTTTGTCTGTACTTCTGAAAGAAGATACAATGTGGCTGTAAGATGTATGCTCGTTTCTAGGTCTACATTTAGCTTTGCTCTACAATTTCACTTTAAGGCAGAAGTTCATAGGAAGTTTCCTTTTCAACATGTGGAGGAAAAGTAGCCCAAAGGAACTCACCGACAGAGGAACTGTGAAGAGGCCTCCTTCGCGGGTTATTGCTAGAATACTGATAGTACTGGGAGCCAGGTTTGGTGGGCGAGAGAGCTCCGGGGTTGCCCATTTCCATGTCACCTCCGAGGAGACTTTGCTAAAAGAGTTTTGAAAAATATGTATTGTCACATTAGCTTTTTAAAGTACTGTCTCAAGTGACGTGTGTAAATGCAAAATTAAAAAATGGTATAAAACACATTTTCCAATTTTATCTCAGATTTTAACAACTAATTCAGGCAAAGTTGATTTCATTTTCCGGGTGGAAAAAATATGCTGATCGTCATTCTGAAACTTAAAAGACTATTTGTGTGTGTATTCTTTTATATAAGGGAAGTGAAATATACATACTCATTTATTAATTTTTTTGCCCAACACTATGCAAACTTTTAAAAACTAGACCAAGGAAAGATACCAACATTTTTTTTTCTCATTCAGGGTAATTTAAAGCATCATCACATTTAATAATACAAAAGTCTTCCCTGCAGCTAGCATTACTGACCAGTTATAGAGAAATAAAAATGTTATGAAAAGTAGCAAATTGTTACATTTACAATGCTAAGTTGATCTATCAGGTACGTGACTCATGATTAAAATGTGAAAATTAAAAAGTATCGACTATTAAAATAAACTTGTTTTGACAAATTATTTACCTGGGGGCTAAGATCAAACACAAAAAGACCAGTGTAATCGGTGATGATTTTGCAGAGTACTTTATGACCATCAAATCTAAATTATTAAGTAGATGAACATTCACAAATACAAAATGTACTTACTCATGAATGGACAATAGCTACTATGAAACGGGAAGAAATGGTATCTGAGCACAATAACAAGGAAACAGTAAAGATGACAGCATTTTCTTTAAAAAGAAATCTATTTCTATAAACTACATTGAAACTTACCCATAATATATAACTCCCCTGATTATACTCTGCATTGAACACATTGTTCTTTTAATTTTCCTGATATGCAATAAAACAGGTGCAGATACTACCATTTATAGGATGAACAAATTTTCCATTTAATAAAGAAATTTTAAAATTAAGTACCAAAAATCTAACTTTATCGTTACTTGTAATCAACTTTTACTGACTGAACTAATTACTGTACTTGATAAAGTACAGAATGTGTTTTCCCTAATCTAAATTCTAATCACCATGTCACTCACAACAGACTTAGTTATGCTTCACTAACACACTATTCACATGCAAAACACTCTAAATAGGCCAATTATGACTCTGCCCCTGTTCCCTGGTTAACCCGCTGAGAACTGAAAAATTTCACAAGGCAGTCACCAACTAAAACAAAGGCGCCTTGTTTTAAATTAAGACAGTCTTTTTGATTCTTAAATAGCTCCACAAAGTGCCGTGTCTTCGTCTGAAAGCAGTTGGTCAAATATGACCCATGAGCTGGAAAATACTCTGCACCCAAAAAAATGAAAGGGGGGAAAAAATCCAAAGATAACTTTTCTTCCTGGGAATCTGTATTAATTTCTTTTACTAAATGTGCAACTGGTAAATTGCTAGGAGATCATCAAGACATTTTGCATAGTATAGTTTCATTCCCAGCTCTGTGAACCATCACAAAAGAGGATGCTTTGGACATACATAAGAATGCTCAAACCACAACTTGCTTCACTCGTAACTAACAAATGTTCAATATGTTCTGACATTGACTAGTTTTAATATTTTCAACAAGAAAAGGCTCTAGGCATGGTGCATTATCTCAAGAACTGCTGTCTTACCACCCCTGTATATAAACTGGGACAAGCAGCTTTCATGAAACTTAAAAAAAAATCAATGCAGAATGAAGGAATATGTATTATAAATCTTGCCTACTGTGACACTTAGAAAAACAATGGAATTTGTTCAGACAAAGTTGTCACAGAATAGAATCCTCATCAAATGCCCCAGAAGGCTACATTGTCTCTGATTACATTGGTTTCATTACCATCCATCCATCCATCCATCCATCCATCCATCCATCCATCCATCCATCCATCCATGGAAGTGGACTCTGTCTCACAGAAGCCCATGCCACAGCATATTTCTTAGTCTTTAAGTTGACAGAAGAGTCTATATAAAAATATAAAAGTATTCATAGTATGTGGTTTTCTCATTACGGTCCCTCTTAAATAAAGGGGGGAAAGGGGGGAAAAGTTGTGGGGTAAATACTCACAGCTACAACAGGCATAAGAAAAACTTTCAAATAAAAGTTTTCAAAACTCATTGATGCTGATCAAAAAAGTAAGGAAAGTATGAGAAACTTCACAGCGAACTACAAAAGCCCCACAAAGTTATTTCAGCATTTATTGTTCATCCAAGCAGCGAACAATTATTTTGTAATACACATTTGAGGATGGGGATGTATCTGGATGGGGCATTATGCTATATGCCAGGGATAGTCAACCTGTGGTCCTCCAGATGTCCATGGACTACAATTCCCATGAGCCCCTGCTAGCGTTTGCTGGCAGGAGCTCATGGGAATTGTAGTTCATGGACATCTGGAGGACCACAGGTTGACTACCCCTGCTATATGCTACTGTTTTTAAATGGTAATGGTCTAGCCTTTACTTGGAAGCCCCCTTGAGCCAGGAGGAAAGGTGGGAGATAAATGTTTCAATAAAATGAATTAATCCGGCATGCTTGCAGGTTATCACTGGAATTCGCATACCCATATAGCAGCATTAGAGCTCTCAGCAAATACACTACTGCTCTCCTTGTCAGTCTGCCTCATAAGCACTTCTAATTTTGTCTTTATTTAAACCTTTGTTTTTTATTGGATCCGCAATGTCATTCTTCTAAGGCAACAAAACATGCATTTATATGCTCTTATGGGGGCTCCTCTAAGTACTCCACTGGGGAGAACTAAGATAAATATATACCTACTCATTCTGAGGTACTTGTAAATAGAACAATGGCCACTGAATATTGTTCAGTTGCTGTTAACATCTTGTAGCTGTGGGGAAAAGAGGCTGCGAAATCATGAGGCCGTGACATAGAAAGGGAAGCATTATATATCCAGTACTTTCCTTACACACAGACTTGGGAGGTAACATTTAGAAGCACTTCCCTTGTCTCATGCTATCCGATAAAGCTATCCGATAAGAACTGTACAATTAATAACATTTCACGCATTACATTTTTAGAGGATAATTGCCCGCTTCTCTTTTTTGAGATAACCCGTATCATTCTTTAGAGCTAAGTTTAAGTTTCCCCCGTCTATTTTGAACTTTCCCCACACACATTGGAGGGAATGGCATTTGAAAAATACAGGCAGCGTGGAATTAACTGTGTGCTTCGCTGTATTCAAGGGTAATTCTAATATTTGCTGGAAAAACTCAATTTATTAACAGTTACTGTAAATCACCAAGAAACACGCAAATTGTAACATTCCCGTTGCCACCTTGAAGTTGCTACCATTATCTATAATACTTGCAGAAAGAAATATTCTGTATGAGTAACTCCAAGTCCCTCCAAAAACATGTACTATGGAATGTGGTTCCCTTCCAGAGCATTACATGGAATATAATAATATACAGTGCCATCTACTGATTGGAGGTCTTACATACTCCAAATCATTCATATTTTTTTAATCATTTAGCAAAACTCCACATAATCCCCCTATACCAGCCTTTCCCAACTTTTTTACCACTGAGAAACTCTTAAGGATTTAAGAATCCCCAGAAGTGGTGTGATCCTGCAGAATACGGTTGGGAAGCCTAGCTGTGCACACACCTACCTCAGGCCCCTCCCCTTCCCACTTCCTCCAGACCCATCATTGGCTATTTGGGGAGGGGGGTTGACATGATCATATACAGACATAACACCCTATAAATGTTTAACAAATTTTAAAAACACATTCACTGGCAGTCTTCAAGCAAAGGTTGCATGCACACTTTTCTTGGATGCTTTAGGATGCTTAGGGCTGATCCTGCGTAGAGCAGGGGGTTGGACTGGATGGCCTGCATGGCCCCTTCCAACTCTATGATTCTATGAAAATTAACTCCCATCCATTCGGGAAACCCTTCCAGGGCTGTCCAGAAACGCCAGGGTTTCACGAAACCCTGGGTGATAAACCCTGCCCTACGTTTCTTGTTTCTTGTTTTATTTTTTATAGTAAGAATCTGAAAAGTTATAGAAATAAAGACATTTACAGATCTTTCAGATACTCATCCCAATGTTTTTGAAAGTCTTCTAGTGGCCCATGATTGACCAGGTTTGTTAGTTTAGCCATTATGGCTGGTTCTCTAAGTTTTGTGCTCCCTCGATCCATGTGTGGAGCTTGCCGTTGTTTGTAACCTTGCCCTACACACTTGATTCATTTGCATTATATACTGCAGTATCTACCTTGACCCCTTTTAGGAGAAAGTATACATCAGCAATACTCAATGCTTTTTGGCAGCCTGACCATTTACTTGAGGTACCAAATGAAAACTGTGTTTCTCATATACATCCTCCCCTCTCTTCTTTTCAGCCCGGTCTTTTCTTCACATAAGATAAAAAGGTAAAGGTAAAGGTATCCCCTGTGCAAGCACCGAGTCATGTCTGAGCCTTGGGGTGATGCCCTCTAGCGTTTTCATGGCAGACTCAATACGGGGTAGTTTGCCAGTGCCTTCCCCAGTCATTACCGTTTACCCCCCAGCATGCTGGGTACTCATTTTACCGACCTCGGAAGGATGGAAGGCTGAGTCAACCTTGAGCCGGCTGCTGGGATCGAACTCCCAGCCTCATGGGCAGACAGCTTCAGACAGCATGACTGCTGCCTTAACACTCTGAACCACAAGAGGCTCTTTCACATAAAATAACCTTTTCATAAAACCAGGCAATGTGTGCTGAAATTTTCCAAGACAGCCTGGACACCGAAACCAGGAATTAATGCTGAGTGAACAGAGACACATTTAATAATAACAGGCCTGCTTCTCTCATACATCATGATACTTTTTTTTGTCAAATCAGAACGATTGTTTTCAATTACTGTTCGACTCTAATTTGGTACACACAAACATCCATACACAAATGAGTTTTAAAACCTAATGAAATAGATTTCCAAACTATTATTTTTAACCTTAATTACAAAGATAACCAAGATTAAAATAGGATGAGTAGTGCCTTTCTAGATGTATAATTAATTCACATAATAAGTAGATGACCTTGAATGGTATAATCTGTAAAAATAATAATAATTATAGTTACATATATATTTAAGGTTAGGGAATATATTTAAGGTTAGGGAAACATTTCAGTGGAAAAAGTGCTCTGAGTGGACTCCTCTCATTTTCTCTGTCACTTCTATTAAATTGTGATCAGATATCAAACATTACTTCATAGGGATGCAGAACAGAGAGGGGAAACATTCTTAGATGAAACCGCATTACACTCTTTTTCTGAACACTTGCCAAATGTTTGTAAGTCGAAGACATGTTTGGGCATTCCTGCACTCAAACAGCTGCAATTCTACACTACCATCACAAACCTATGTGATCTATAGTGACTCTGGGCCATATGCTCCTCTCTTTTATGCAGCAAAAAGCTGAATGGCCTAAAGGCTTCAAGAAGTGTCAGGAGGGGCTGCGTGGCAGTGAAAGGTGGATGCCTTGTTAATTTCTCTAGTGTCATGTAACTGCAAGAAGGCCCCGATCTATCCTTTTACTATGGGGCCTCTACATGGCACTGAGGGTTCTGGGGGCAGTCCGCGAGTGGAGGGTTTGACAACCAGATCTTCAGCTGTCGTATTTTAGCTTTCAAAGCAACATGCGTCATATTCCCCCTTCCCCCTTCTTTTTCTCTGTACATCCGGAAGGGAGTAATTCAGAACAGAGCAGGGAGAGTAGGAAACGCAGCAAGGATCACTTGGCAATCATATCTTATTGTTTCTCTGAAAGCGTAGACATGGGGAATGAATGGATTGGCCTAGTTTTTTTAGCAACGATTGACCAAACAAAATTTTTCATCCCTCCTGTAGCAAAGAAAAAAATCCTACAGGAAAGAAAGTGAAACTGTATTTTTCTACTACTTACCTAATGGAATTCATATAGCCGCCTGCTTCCCCCATTTAAACATTACGCAAGAAGCAGATATTGGTTTGGTTGGACAAATATGTTCAAAGATTGACCGAGTACCAAATTCTATATAATTTTATTTATTTGTAAATGTATATCCCACTGCTTCAAAACTAGAAATCGGTTGTCACAGAATTCCATCCCAGCCAATTTTAGCTCTCAGGTACAGGCTGGTCTTTCAATGCTTTAATACTTTGCTAGAAACTTTAACCACATATGCCATTGCCTATGTTAGCCTTTTGCCATAAGTATGTTAGGGAAGGAAAAAAAAAACCCAAAGTTGAAAATAGAAAACAAAACAGAAGAGGTGTGTATGATTTGGGCAGAAACAGTTCCTTACTGTTAGCAGCGTTCTTGGATGATGAGTTAAACCCCATGACACTGAAAACAAAGACCTCTGCCATAATATGTTATCAACATACATATTCTAGATTTGGGGACATGATTGGTCCCATTTTTTAAAAATACAGATATCCTTGGAATTTACAGCACCTGTCCTTCTCCAATTGTCTGGCACAGAAATCTTAATGCTACTCATTTTCAGAAAATAAAGCCTTGCTCTAAAACAGGATTTCACTGATTCAAAAAAAAAATAAAGCGTCACCTCTCTCCCTCCCCTAAATTTTGTTGCAAAAAGTGAAAAGGAAATGTACCACAACAGAAAAGTGCAGGAAATCTTTACTCCCCCCCCCCCCAAGCAATACCTATACCAATGTGGCTGCAACTGTAAAGGATATTTTTAAAAGCACATATTATTTTGCTGGATCCATCTAGTCCAGGATCCTGATTCATAAAGTGGACAACAAGATGCTCCCAAAAAGCCTATGAACAGGGCACATTGGCCAATTCCCCCCACCCCAAACAAGCATTTGTTATTCAAAAGAACATAGAATTCTAGAGTTGGAAGGGACCATGCAGGCCATCTAATTCAACCCCCTGATCAATGCAGGATCAGTTTAAAGCAGAGGTAGTCAACCTGTGGTCCTTCAGATGTCCATGGACTACAATTCCCATGAGCCCCTGCCAGCATTTGCTGGCAGGGGCTCATGGGAATTGTAGTCCATGGACATCTGGAGGACCACAGGTTGACTACACCTGGTTTAAAGCATCTGTTATGTCTGCTGATGAAGTACCAATTTAACCAATATGGCTAAAAGTCACTGATGGGCCTATCTTCCAATGATGTGTCTAATTTCTATGACCTATGACTGAGTTTTCTAGACTTTCATTAAACATTGTACGTAAAAGTCCTTTATTTAGTCTGTCATGGATCAGCCAGTTATAAATTTAATTTGGAGTCTCCATGTTTTTGTATTATGGAGCGAGAAAGGCATAGAAATTAATTTCTCTTCATTTTTTCTACCTCACGTATAATTTTATTTTAGCTTTCCCCAGACTCTTAATATGCTTTCCCACAAATAATAATCCTTTCTACACATTTTAGAGGAAGCAATCAGAACAACACCCAGTATTCCAAATATGTCCACATCACTCGGGTTGCCAGAGTCTAAATAGACCCAAATATTTTCTGGAATTACAATTGATCTGCAGATGAGAAAGATCAGTTTGCTTGGAGAAAAGACCTGCTTTGTGGGGGTTCCATGGGATTAAAGCCTGCTGAGGGTTCCTCCCCCACAGGCTCCCCCCCAAAAAAAACTCCAGGAATTCTTCAACCTCATAGACCTATATGAAAAAATATTAATTTTGACCTGAAATTCATTAAGGATATAGAATTCTGATGCTGAAATACCTTGAAAACTTGGGGTAGAAGTTAAATCTGAATGGATCTGTCTCCAATACCTTGAACAATTATACAACAACGCATTCCTTGCCGTGACGAGGGGGCGAGCTAGCCTACTGCAGAGGCACAACGATGGGTCTTTAAAAAATAACTTTTTAGTTTTATTATCCTGTTAGAGGTAAAAGCGTCAGTCGTCCGAGCAGCCATGTACTTTTCAAGCTTTTCAATGAAATTTTAGCAAATGGGCACATACTACTCTCAAGACTTAATGATAGCCCTCTTTAAGTATTTGAAAGGTTGTCACTTGGAGGAGGGCAGGATGCTGTTTCTGTTGGCTGCAGAGGAAAGGACACACAGTAATGGGTTTAAACTTCAAGTACAACGATATAGGCTAGATATCAGGAAAAAGTTTTTCACAGTCAGAGTAGTTCAGCAGTGGAATAGGCTGCCTAAGGAGGTGGTGAGCTCCCCCTCACTGGCAGTCTTCAAGCAAAGGTTGGATACACATTTTCTTGGATGCTTTAGGATGCTTTGGGCTGATCCTGCGTTGAGCAGGGGGTTGGACTAGATGGCCTGTGTGGCCCCTTCCAACTCTATGATTCTATGATTCTAAGACACTCCCGCCATTGACATTATCTTAAAATGCATCATGTTTGAACAAGCCATTGTATATTAATGTCAATGATAATTATTTTAATTCTTCTCTTCATTCCCTCCCTCTGTTCAATTGCACAATCTCATGGTTCAGCTACAAGATTAAATCTGTCTATTAGAAAAAAATATCAACTATGAATTAATTTCCCTTAATTGCATACTTTGAACATTGAGCATAATGGATAAGTAGTCCCATTATCTGACTGCTAGCTATCTTCTTGGAATAATCATGCATTAATCCTGGACTTGGTTATGGTTTTAAAAGTCCCTCTGAGGTTGATTCTGCCCCAGTGGCGCCACTCTGGGCTGCTGCCGGTGCATTGAAAAAAAAATTATGTTTAAGGTCCTCAAAAATTTATTAAATTTTGGTTAAAACACTTTAAAAATGCTGAAGTACTTAAAAGTTATATCAAAAATAATTTTAATATTGGTATTACTATGGTGGGATGGGGCCTACAAAGACAAAAGTGACTAGGGCCCACGAAACACAACAAGTGGGACTTACACTTTTTAGATACAAAACATTGAATGACAGCTAGGAGCAAAAAACAACAGGCTTTGTGACCTGCTTAGGTACTTCCAGAGACATTTGTTGGAAAACGGGCCAGTTGAATTTTTCTTCTGATCCAGTAGGGACCTTCTCCCATACTGCTGTCTCGCTACCAGGCCTTGCAACGTTTCATACCAGTTCTCAAATTTAGACCAGGTTTGTTATTTTTAAACAGAGAAATAGGGGTTGCTGAGGAGCACATGCCAAGAACACAGAAATGATGTGATCTTCCTTTTTCTATGTTAAAAAGCACTTCTACATGAGACATGTTTTAAAACTTGATTCAGTACGTATGTGGCATGGCACATGCCCCTTTCCTTCCTTCAACAGAACTTCCAATCATCACAGTGAATCCCAAACCACAATTTATAATCATGATTGTAAGTAGGTTTGCCAGGGTCAGTTTATCCATGTAGCACATGCTACAGGCCACGTACTTCCGGGGGATCCACACAGTGCCTCCCCCTGATGGATCAAGGTCGTAGCGTCTATCCTCTCCCCTTTTCGCTCTTTAAGGACAGTTGGAGTAGCATCCCTTTCCATTTCATTAAAGCAGGGGTAGTCAAACTGCGGCCCTCCAGATGTCCATGGACTACAATTCCCAGGAGCCCCCTGCCAGCATTTGCTGGCAGGGGGCTCCTGGGAATTGTAGTCCATGGACATCTGGAGGGCCGCAGTTTGACTACCCCTGCATTAAAGATGCAGTGCTCATGTACGATTTTTCGTTTCTTTGAAACATAACTTCCTATTGCAGAAATCATACAGGATTTTTAGTAGAGCAGCAGCTGCAGAGTTGCAATGTTATCCTTTATTTATTTATTTATTTATTATATTTATTTATTTATTTATCATATTTATATACCGCCCTCCCCGAGGGCTCAGGGCGGTTTACGGAAAACAGGAAAGGATACAATTTTTGAATAAAAATATGAATAGTATAATTTTAGGGGCCTAACTCCTGCTCCCTTTCCCATTAAATCCACTCCACTCTAGCTGCTATTATATGGGGATTTTCAATTTGACCACAGGGAAGAAGAGGAGAACCCACCCACCCACACTCCACCCCATCCACTACAGTTCTCAGAAGCATTGGGCTATATATTCAAAGTACTGAATATATCAAGGACAAGTGTGAGTGAACAAGATAAAGGTAAAGGTATCCCCTGTGCAAGCACTGAGTCATGTCTGACCCTTGGGGTGACATCCTCTAGCGTTTTCTTGGCAGACTCAATACGAGGTGGTTTGCCAGTGCCTTCCTCAGTCATTACCGTTTACCCCCCAGCAAGCTGGGTACTCAATTTACCGACCACGGAATGATGGAAGGCTGAGTCAACCATGAACCGGCTGCTGGGATCGAACTCCCAGCCTCATGGGCAAAGCTTTCAGATGGCTGCCTTACCACTCTGCGCCACAAGAGGAACAAGATAAACTCTCTTTAAAAATCAATGTTTTGCAGCAAAATAGTTTGAGAAAGCGTGTTGAAGGGATGTGAGGTCCAGCGATCATGTTGCTAAATTGAGAGTGGGAAACCATTCTCTGATGTTGAATTTGTTTAAACTGCATGGTTAAATTAATAGAGGAAATGTGCTCTGAGAAGGCATCACAGGGTGTCTGTTGTGGGGAGAGGAAGGGAAGGCAGGTGCAAGCAGCTTAGAGATTCCTAATTAGCTTTCACCCATTCGGGAAAACCTTCCAGGGCCATCAAGAACCCCCAGGCTTTCATGGAACCCTGATTGAGAAACCAGGCCTAAAGCATCCATTATATCTGTCCAGCCGCCAGTGTGGGGGAGCTCAGACTCTGAAAAATTCTTGATGTGCGGTACAAAATGATTCACTGAATACTTATTGACCGAAATATCCAGCAGCTTTATAGTTTATTCAACACTTTTTTCAATATATTTTCCATATCTTTCTAATACGGCAGGAAGAGAGAGAGAGAGAGAACTGCAATAATGACAGGAGTAAAAGAATAGGGGTAATTAATTGTTCAAGCCTATACCATATAACTAAAAGGATATTTTTGAGCTTTCTTTTTCATAGTGAGTGAAACATACAGGGGCTGCAGGCAAAAATGCCTCGTCGGTTTATGATTCTTTCACTGAGTTCTTAAGTGTATAATTTAGCAAGCAACTTGTAATCACTGCCTTCCTTTGGCAAATTATTTCAAAACAGAATATAAAGTTTCAAAAGACGCACTAACGTAACTAGACAATTAACTTTATTCTTCCCTGTACATTTAAGCTCTGGGGAGCTTCCTACATAAATTTTAGGTTAAGATATCTTACATGGAGTGAACTATCCTGACATGCTTCATTCCTTAAAAAGTATTTAGTGGCTGAATTCACTCGATTCCCTGTTCCAAAGGGTTCTTGAATTTTGTCTCCAGCCTGAAGGATGCAACCACCAGATGGCAGGAAGTGCAATCAGGAGAGTCCTGCTCTGCACTTGGGTTATTTAATATAATAATACACGAAAGCTGTTTAAAAAACTTCCTCTGTTTTAAATTTCCAATTGAACTTGTAAAGCTGTTTTTATGATTGTACTAAGCCTTGGTCTGAGAGCCAGTTTGGTGTAGTGGTTAGGAGTGTGGACTTCTAATCTGGCATGACGGGTTCGATTCTGCACTCCCCCACATGCAGCCAGCTGGGTGACCTTGGGCTCGCCATGGCACTGAGAAAACTGTTCTGACTGAGCAGTGATATCAGGGCTCTCTCAGCCTCACCTACCCCACAGGGTGTCTGTTGTGGGGAGAGGAATGGGAAGGCGACTGTAAGCCGCTTTGAGCCTCCTTCAGGTAGGGGAAAGCGGCATATAAGAACCAACTCTTCTTCTTCTTCTTCTTCTTCTATCCAGAAGCCTCCCCTCCCCAAATGCCTTTTTTACATCTATTGAAATTTGGGGGCATTGTAATCCACTTTAGGTTCCCACTGGGGAGAAAAGTGAGGGGAAAAAAATAAACTAATACACCGGAACATTGTTTACAGGAATGTCCCTTTTCATCAAATGTGCCCCATTTGAGGATCATTCTATCCCTAGGTGGGACAGAAGGTGCATTAGCGAGAAGAGACTTTTGGCTAGGGTGAATCTGGAGTAGTGTGAGCTTGGTGTGGTGGTTAAGAGAGGCGGCTTCTACTATGGAGAGCCGGGTTTGGTTCCCCGCTCCTCCACATGCTGCCAGATGGGTGATCTGGGGCTTGTAACAGTACTGTTAGAGCTGTTCTCACAGAGCTGTCCTGTCAGAGCCCCGCCTACCTCACAGGGTGTCTATTGTGGGGAGAGAAAAGGAAGGTAATTATAAACTACTTTAAGACTCCTCCAGGTACTGTGAAGCGGGGTAGAAAAACTAACTCTTCTTGAAATTTTTTTGCATGTTATGGCAAGTAGGCAATTATTTTAAGACTAGCAAGGAAGACCATTGTAATGTGGAATGCAATGGGTGCTAGGACCCAAGGGACACCGGGAGGTGCAGATCTCTCTCTGTGTGTGTCTCTCTCTCCCTCTCACTGTGTGTCTCTCTGTGTGCCTCGCAGCAGGAGGCACAGCAGGTAATTAGGACTCGTTCTTAGAAGAGAAGCAGGGCTGGTATGCAGTTTGGGGCAGCTCTCTGTGTCTGTCTCTCTCTCTGGCAGCAGGAGCGATAGCAGGTAATTAAGGCCCCTTCTTAGGAGGGGAACAGGGCTGGTCAGCAGCTTGGGGCAGCTCTCTCTGTGTCTCTCTCTGCCTCCCTTGCAGAAGGAGCAATAAGAGGGAATAAGAGCTCATGTTCAGTCTGGCAGGACTCTGTGTGTCTCTCTCTGTCTCTGGCATGGCTGAGGGAGGGAGGGCGGGAGCTGTAGGGGCTAGGCTGCACCCTGACTGGCCCTATTCCAACTTGGACAGCCGGACACGTTCCGCCCCCAGGCTGTTTTACAAATATATAAAGGAACCAAGGATGGATAAGGATGATAGCTCAGCCTGGTTTATGTGGTTCGTAAGGTGGCACAACTTAAAACCTATAGGTTAAAAACAGTAATTAATAATAGTAATAATAATACCAATAGCCCCACCCTCAGGGCAGGTAACATCCATTAAGTAAATGTTCTCGCTAGGTAAAATCAGTTAGATTCATGGGAAAAGAATCCACATTTTGCCCCAGAATTCTTTATTACAAAACCTTTGTAATAGATACAAATGAGCGTCTTTACCTCTTGTCTTTTCTCCGTTCAATAAGGTTTATTCATCTATTCAACGTGGCAGATTGGCAGGAATAAAAATAATCTAGTATAAAGTGTATTTTAACTACAGAATACACGAAGCATGCTTGTTAATGACCTTGTAATTATTACAGCTCTGCAGGAAATCATGAGAAGGTGGCCTGAGTGCTTTTAAAAGAAACCCAAAACCGAAACATTTTACTGACAGTTCTCCCAGAGCCGTGCATGCTGCAGACTCAGTGTATCACACACCTAGCAGGTGCAAATTCCATCACTGAGACACACAAAGTGTTTTGTTACCTGGGTGACTCAAGATTACCAGGTGGCATCTCTAGCTGAGCCAGCAGACTCCTATATATAAATGCACCCAAAAACTGGGAAAGTCAGGGGGGAAAAGAATACATGTTGTTTTAAATACATATGAGGGCAACTTTATGCATTGAAGGGTGTGCAGGGATCACGCCACAGCTGTCTCTCGATATGAAATCTGTACGTTTTATACATAATTTATTTATTTTGCATTATTTTTGTTTCTCACAGTTCCTCTTGTTCTGAAGGTTGTTTCAGTTGGCTAATATTGTAACTGGGAAGCAGCTACTTTCCCCAAGTATCACTGGTTATCTCATCCCCAGGTTTTTGAGGAAGTAATCTCCCGACTTCTGTGTACCATATTGCTCTTTCAGACGAAAATCACTGCAAAGAATGGGGTTGAAGACAACAAGGCTGAAAGACTGACTCTTTCCTATAGCAGTAGAAAAGAGAGAGTCTAAGAGCACCTTAAAGATTAACAAAATTTGTGGCAGGGGAAGAGCTTTCTTCAGATAGGGCTGAAAGTACATCTGTCCTTATATCTAGGAGAGTGAAAGGATTTCAGATTCCATTTTCTATTGTCTTGGAACTCTGGTCAAAATATCCAGGATCATTCAATAGAATCATAGAATCATAGAGTTGGAAGAGCCAGCTTGGTGGAGTGCTTAGGAGTGCGGACTTCTAATCTTGCGAGTCGGGTTTTGAGTCTGCACTCACCCACATGCAGCCAGTTGAGTGACCTTGGGCTCGCTACAGCACTGAGAAAACTCCTCTGACCAAGCAGGAATATCAGGGCTCTCTCAGCCTCACCCACCTCACAGGGTGTCTGTTGTGGGGAGAGGAAAGGGAAGGCGACTGTAAGCCGCTTCGAGCCTCCTTCGGGTAGAGAAAAGCGGCATATAAGAACCAACTCTTCTTCTTCTACGTCATGGCTCACTTAGTCCAACCCCCTGTACTATGCAGGACACTCACAACCCTATATATATGCTGCTTCTTTGGTGCACCATGGCTATTGCATTTTCCTTAGTAAGTATTTCCTGTGTCAAGATATAGAACACTTTCTTACCATAATTCCCATTCCTGAATATGTCCAGAAGTCAGCCTCCTGCTCTGGGAACAGAATCTCCTCCGGATCACAACATCTGGCCACCAGGAGGAGGGGATCCATGGCTTCTTATACTGGAAATAGAAAGAATGACCCCCAGAATGCCCCTAAACCAACAGTTCTCAACTGCCATAACGCCAAAACGCCAACGCCAAAACGCCAACGGTACAGGACCAGTACCGTTCTACATGTAGTTCAAACCCATTCCGTGTGCAGAATGAGTGACATGTGCAGAATGCGACTTTTTCTGTCCGCGACAGACTAAACTAACTCTCCATCTGAAAGCCTCTTTACTCAGAAACGTCAAGCCGATAATAATGCATATTCCATTCTCTGGTGACCTTAACCGCTGAAGCAAAAGGCAATTCGGAGGTCTCGTTACATCTTGCACAACAGGATGTTTCTGATCCCAAACTCATAGTTAAATTCTGGAAAACTTGTCATTTAGTCCTCTGATAATCATCATTATTCACACCATCCTGAATGATGGAACTTGGCATCATAACTTTTGTGTGTGTCTTGGCTTCCTGTTCCTTGGAGAGACAAGTGTTTGGTCAAAACGCTACACAAGGGGACACAGAGCAGGGGAAGTACAAGCTGTATTGATTTGAAAAAAAACCCCCAAAACAAACTATCATTGTCTTCTTCGGCAAACGGGGCTGTTTGGAAATGAGAGGCACAATGAACTGCCATTCTCTTTTAGATCAAAACGATTAGGTGGGTTCCTAGAGGTGTTTTAAATTGATTAACTGTTTTGCTATTAATTGATTAATGAGCCAATTAAAATAAATATGACAGCATCTCAATACAGGTGATATATATTGGGGATGTTTCATCGCCATATTCTTTCAACACACAATCAAATATGTCTATTGCTAATCAAATAAAAGGGGTAATCCCTTCACTCCCTGCTTCTTAATAGGTCATAACTGCAATGTGAAAAGGAGGTGAGTTTAATAGGTCATAGATGCAACCTGAAAGGAGGTTAGATATGCCACTATCAGTATGTAAAGGTGAAGGCTTATTCTCTGCTTTACAAACATGTCTTGGATGTTTAAGTAAATGAGGGGGATATCGGTGTATATTATTATTATTATTATTATTATTATTATTATTATTATTATTATTATTATTATTATTATTATTATTATTATTATTAGACTTGTGTACTGCCACTCCCAGCAAGTTAGCTCGTGGTGATTCACAAAAAAAGAAACAATGTACAGCCAAGTCACATCTAAAACACAACCTAAAGCAATCTCCAATAATCTTTTTAAAAAATCCTTAATATCATAAAAGATGGGATATGCTATATACTAATAAAACCTCTGCTCATCTATTGGACCATCGGGCCGGTGCTAGTGGTAGTATTGACAGGCAATACAAATAGATGACGCAGGATCCCTAAGGCTGCCTAATACTGCTCACAGAGGGAGGGAGGGGGGACCAGATCGTACACCCCGGGATTACCACCCGGCCCTAACCAAAGGCCTTGGCGGAAGAGCTCAGTTTTGCAGGCCCTGCGGAACGCAAGGAGTCCCGACAGGGCCCACGGGCTTTCTCAACTTTTTTACCATTCAGAAACCACTGAAATATTCTTCAAGCTTCAAGAATCCCCAGAAGTAGGACCATCATGCAGAATATGGTAGGGAAGCGTAGCCGTGTACATGCCCACTAGGGGGTCCTCCCCTTCCTGCCCCTCCAGGCCTATCACTGGCCATTTTGGGAGGAGTGGGTGGGTTGACATGACCACATACAGTCATAGCACCCAATAAATGTGTAACAAATTTCAAAAACATATAAAAATTAATTAACTTCCAGGGGAAACCCTCCTAGGGCTGTCAAGAAACCCCAAGGTTTCATGAAACCTTGATTGAGAGTGCCTGGTGTAGGAGTTCCACTGATGTAACAGATGGTAAATGGGACTTAGAATTAGGCTCAAGGTTTAACTCTGGGGGAAAAAAACCTTTATATTTTAAAATCATTATATTAACACTGAAATATGAATTGACAATTAATGAACATCTAAATCTAGTTTCCTGTTCTTCCCACCATCACCGCAGTGCCATTACAGGTGCCTGTCTGAGCACTTTAAATCAGGGATCTCTCTCCAGCTGGGAAACAGCAAGCAGAACTCTAGCTGTTGTATCCTTTTCCTCTTGATTAAAAAAAAAATGCTTGGCCTGGAAGAGGAAAAGAAGGACAGGGAGACAGTGGAGAGGGCAGGCAGCCAGAAGTGATGAGACAAAAGAAAGAAAATGTGTTCAAAATAGCCAAGGTTGGGGGTTTTGTATTTGGCTCTCTAAAGAACTATTTGCATGGGTGCTGGACTACCGTTTTCACTTATGTCTATGTTCAGCTTCAAATTCATTAATAGAAAATTAAAAGTCCATACTTTTTTTTTTAAGTTTCACTTGAGCTGAGATAAATTGGTCATCTTGGTGCAATTATGCTAACTACACCTTGCATCTAGTTTTTGCCACTGTGTTGGTTACTTAATGCATGAATTATAAATCAAACCCCCCATATGTTGTGGCAATATGCTTTTAAAAAAACACACAGAGAAATACCCACATGGATTATATTCAAGAGATATATTCATTTTATTAGACATGATCAGGATTATTTTTCCCAAGATGGTTTTGAAAAGCAAGTGGATGAAAGCTATCCATATTTTTTACCCAAACCATTCTACTGGATAAGATCTGCTTTTCCATGACTTATACCCTCCCCGAAGCCCTTCCAGAATCAAGCTCCTTCTCCTTGTACAGGGGTGGGGGGGAACAGTTAAAGCAGTCTCCAATAAAAATGCAGACAGATGGTAACATTCCATCATTAACTTCAAAACAAAATAAAAACATTAACTTATCCATTGCTGCTAAATATACCAAGGCAAATTCTTTGCTTCTGCTAGACATACATTTCAGCTGCTGAAAAGGCACAACAGCATCCTGCTTTTCTTTTGTTACTAGCTCTTAATATATTTTAAATAAACACCAACAATGTTACTGAAAAAAAAGTTCAAGAGTAAAAAAGAAAAGCAGGAGTTATTGGTGTGATCTGAAAAATGCGGCCTTCCACTTCCACTGCTAAAAGGAAACAAAACAAAAACAGTTCCTCTAGAGCAATTTGAGATATAAATAACTATTAAAACTTTACTCCCCCCCTCTCCTGTAACTGTATAAACAATTAGATATAATAATGTGTAATATAAATATAGAATCACAGAATTGGAAGGAGCCATACAGGCCATCTAGTCCAACCCCCTGCTCAATGCCATGAGCCAGCTGGTCTGGGAGTGGCAATGAATAAACTGAATGAATGAATAAATGAATGAATGAATGAATGAATGAATGAAACGAAACATCTATGATAAGTAGCTGTCCAGCTGGTGTTTAAAGACCACCTGTGAGGGGGAGCTCATCACCTACTTAGACAGTCGATTCCACTGCAGAACTACTGACTGTGTAAACATTTTTTCCTGATATGTAGCCAATACCGTTCTACACATGGTTGAAACCTATTACTGCATGTCCTGTCTTCTGTTGCCAACAGGAACCGCTCTGTGCCCTCCTATAATTAGAGTGCTGGACTGGGACCAGTAATATCTACACCGGACTGTGAGACTTGCTGAGTGATCTTGGGCTAGTCATTCTCTACTTGGTTTGGTCAATAATGAGAAACCGTGGTGTAATTAAGGTAAACATAGTAACCAATTCTAACACTACTACACTAACTACAGTCAGTTTGGGAACCTAAAACCGATATGAAGCTAGTCCACTAACCACAGTTTTAATGTTATATACAAATTCTTAATTTCTCCTTTGTTTTCCTATCAATTCTACATGTAGTCCTGTCCGCAGAATGGCCTGGCAAGACTGCTGTTGCCTTTTGCTAGATCTTGCTTGTGCCAAAGCCTTAGAAACACTATAGACAGTTTCATACTAATCACACCAGTTTCAGGAGGGTCCCCTTCTCTTTGTGCTCACTTTCAATATTCTTCTACAAATTTTCCAGTAAAATCACACATCTACCCCAACTTGGACTTGTGACTGTACTTTGAGATAAAGTCTTTTTAAATTTGCCATGCTAGTGGCTCTGGGTTCTACTGGGCACTAGTACTGCTAGGTTATCTGCACTTTGTATTAATTCTGTTGGGCTTGCAAAAATGCTCCCTTACCTGGCTTGTGATTGAGCTGGCATTGTCATGTCAACACTGCATTCTGCTGGGCAGGTGTACATTGCAATGGTTCTGCTGGGCTTGAAATTGTTCTCTCTCTTCATGGAGCGTCATTTTATGCTACAAGTCAGATCTGTTGATCTGGCGTTGCTACAATGGCACTGGGCTATGCTGGATACTTAGTCTGCTGGAATGGTTTTGCTGGTCTTGCAAAAATGTCCCACCAATGTTCAGTTTCTATTGCATTCTCTGGTTTGAACTTAGTCCTGTTGGGTTTGCACTGCCACAGTGCCACTGGTTCTACTGGACTTGCAAAAATGTTCCCTTTCATTGGAAACAATGAAAGATAGGGCACCTTGTTTGGGGAGCCATAATTTAGACCTTGTAAATCCAATCCTCACAAAACTTGTAGGGTGGTTAGAAGAGAGTGACCCAGAGATTCCCTGAAGGTTTGGTGTCTCTAACTTGCACAGGATCCATTCTATATATTCCTGAAACCTGCACCTATAATTTCCCCAGAAAGAATGTTCCTAAAGGCACCTTTTAGGGAGGTTGTAACTTGGACCCTGTAAATTCAGTGCTCACCAAACATGGAGAGCAAGTAGAGGAGAGCCAGCTGGAGAGCCCCTGGGAAGGTGGTGTCTCTAAGACACTGGGAGATTATTCTACCATGTCATGAATTTCACAGACTGAACTGGTTCATTTAGCCCCCTAAAAGCCTGTGACAGTTCATGGTTCATGGACATATACCACATAATAATTTGTGTTTTCATGTCCATCCCTAACTGCAACAAACTCTTTTTCTGCCCCCACTCTCATTCTCTAAAAGCCACACCACTACTCTCTTCCATGCATCCATATGGGGAAAATGCAGCAACAGTGGAGTCCTGGCCATCTGATCTTACTAGCCTATATTTCATACTGAAAGTGGTTTGTACAAGGAGCATATTTATGGACACTAAGGGAGGGGAAGCTAGAAGGTAGGCAAGTGAAGAAGAAGAAGAAGAAGAAGAAGAAGAAGAAGAAGAAGAAGAAGAAGAAGAAGAAGAAGAAGAAGAAGAAGAAGAAGAAGAAGAAGAAGAAGAAGAAGAAGAAGAAGAAGAAGAAGAAGAAGAAGAAGAAGAAGAAGAAGAAGAAGAAGAAGAAGAAGAAGAAGAAGAAGAAGAAGAAGAAAAAGGAGAAGAGCCCAAGGTCACCCAGCAGGCTGCATGTGACAAAGCCAAGACTTAGTGATCACACACAAACTGGATCTCAATTTCACTAACTAACCACCGCTAAAACAAGCCATGGTTTGGTATTACTCCTATTTCTTGTTTCATAAAAACACAGGCACAAAAAACTGCCAGAAAATGCTGGCAGGGGCTCATGGGAATTGTAGTCCATGGACATCTGGAGGACCACAGGTTGACTACCCCTGCTCTAGAATACTCCCAACTGGACTTATTTCATATTGCACTTGAGTAAAGGTAGAAGCATCTGATGTTGGCGGCTCATGTGGCGATCAATATAAACATAATCAATACGATAATTCCTCAGGACCTTCTGACCTTCCACTACGGGGCAACCCTGCAGGAAGTCCCTTCCGAATTGTTTATGATTAAAATCTCAGATGAGATGACAATGTATTCAGAGCAGGCAGCAATGAATCCCACAGTTGCATGTGCATAAAGCCTTTAGAGCAAAAAAGCAAACCAAAAAGAACAGTAATGGTCCCATTGAATCTTTTTTCAATGGGACCATTATTATGGCCTTTTTTTATTTTCAAGTTCTACACACAGAATGCCTCAAAGAGAATTACAGGTTAAGCTACTGAACAACTGGCAAATGTTACTCCGCAGGGGTCCGTGCTATTCTTGGACTTTAGAAACAGCTGTGTTTATTTTCAGTGACCAGGATATTACTTAGGTAGTGTTTCTTTTTGATTCAATGGGTCACATTTTTTTTCTAGAATATCCCCGTTCTTCTGGTGTTGAATTCCATTGTTTTACTTTTCCTGAAATGGCGACGAGAACAAAGCCCTCTTTGACATTGCGTTCAGATAAGTTGCACCACATCATCAGCTAATTATAATTGTAAACACAATTGGACTTATTTCTGTCCCTTGGCTAAGTGTTGTTCTGGTTCTTAAATCAATGAGATATGCAGCCTTGTCCTGTATATATTCACCCAGAAGTCAATCCTGTAGCAGTCAGCTGGTCTAATTTACAAGTTCAGTGGGCACAGAATCTCAACCCAAATTTAAATTAGTACTCTTATTTGTTTATGAATTATTAAAAATATATATATCTTATGCCCCCTTTCCTACCAGTCAAGAGTTCACAAGGCAGCCAACATGAAATCGTCTGAATTAAAATAAGATTTAGAATTATAACTCAATTAAATGCAAAGCACATAAACAGACAACACCATTAGAGGGGCAGTAATGGTTTTGGGCTACGAAAAGTGTGTATTTCAGTGCATTTGGGGTTGGTGGCAACCAGAAGAAGCTATGAGAAACTTTATCAGGAATGGAAGCAATAATCGTAATCCAGAATATTTATGCAGGTATGCGACCTGTTTTATTTCAGATGCGGCAAGAATGCGACAAAAATAAAATCTGCCCAGCTTTGTTTTCATCTATTCAACCATTCACACTCACAACAATTCATGACATTAAAAATATCACCAAGCAATGGATGGTGGGGAATCATGTGATAGCCTGTGAACCTATACACCTGGAAAAGATTCTCCATTGCCAAAGGGGCATAGGGTAATAGCACACAACCAGCTGCTTGGGGTTTCATATCATTATAACAAGATATTTTAGGTGCTGAGATTATTATTCTAAACTGCCTTGCACCATGAGGAAATAAATGAATGAGACAACCACAGTTTGATTAAGTAACAAACAGCTCACTGCTCAAGCCAAGCTCTGTAAAGTGTTCAGAATGGAAACTCAGCCTTTTGCTGGCATATCACAGCGAGGCACCGGCTTAATTTAAATATACACTGAGCTGGCTTGCCCACCATTCTCCTAGGAAGGCTTCTCATCGTTTGGCCGAAACAGATCTAATCTCCCTAGGAGAAAGCATAGGAAGGAGGATGAGTGGGGACAGCCTTTTCCAACCTTTTGACCATGGAGAACTCTCTGGAATATTTTTCAGGCTTCAAGGAACCTTGGAAGGGGTGCCATGCTCCTTCAGAGAAGTGGACGTGGAAGTGAGATGCGGGAGCAAGCCAATCAATCAATCAATCAAATCAATCAATCAATCAATCAATCAATCAATCAATCAATCAATCAATGATTGACCATTTCCACTGTGGAGAAAGAGACTATGCCTGTAGAGCATCAGGGGAAGTGGGCTACTGAGATGTCTAGTGATGTCAGCGGCCATCTGAACATCTGGGAAAGGCCGTGTAACCTCATGGTTCTCTGGAACCCTGCTTGGGAATCCTTGGGTGGGAGTAATAAAGTTCACTCACAGATTCAGAGTGGGTGAAAATGACCTTTTAAGAAACACTAAACTACCATGTCTTGCATTAAACTACCATAATCTCATACTTATCCCAAATGGCAAACATCCGGAGCTTTTCTAAGGTAGTTGAATGGGGATTGAAATCAGTGTCTGCCATCAAGGTGATTTGCAAATTTGTTCTAATGCAGTAAACCCCCACCCCCTGCCAAATCACTTCATTCTAAACATTCATTTACCCGCATAGTGGATATGCCAGTTTGGATTTGAATATTCTTATAGGAAGTTTGTAAAGTTGGCATGAAAAAAAAAATCAGGCACGTTAAAAACGCCCCACAAGTGATTAATAATTAAATAACATGTTGGATTCTGCATGATCAAGGTATCATCCCCTTCCATGTGGCCACAGAGAAGTACATGTTCTTCTCGAACACACAGCTGGCAAATATGTGATCTGCCCAGAAGCAAAACTTCACCGCTTATTCACTGGATTGGCTGCAATATTTTCACATCCACTATAAAATCTGCTGCACCTAATGTGTATTTCACTCTGTAACACATGGAGAGACAGAGAGAGAGAGAGAGACAGACAGGCAAAAGAGAGCTTTACGAGTTAAAGAATTTGTCTCTGAATTCCTCGGCTTGATTAGATTTAATGTTGTTGCAATGTAACATTTATATGTTTTTATGTGAAGCGAGAAGGAAGGAGATTTGATAACAGGTAAAAAGAAGCTGCCATCGGAACAAGAAGAAACCCACTTATTTGACTAATCAAAAACATAGTTAGCGATCTGTAATGGAAGAGTAAAATGAACTCTCACATCTCAAGAGGTCTGCAATATGATCTTCAAAAAAGGTAGCTTGCCAATTTAATTGAGGTAGTAGTTATTTAATTTTTTTATAGATAGGTATAGCTTTCAATAAAACCACATATGCCTATAATACTGCAATGGCAGATGTGTCTCGATTATTAGAGCTGGACCCTAGGGAATATATACAACGGAACTTGAAATCTGTAAGCAGCTGTTTGGAAGAGGGGGGTGAACTGTTGTAGCACACACACATGTTCCTTAAGTGCAGTAATGTTTCGTTATTTTACTGCAGGTGTATTACAAAGATGAAATTTAATAACTTATTGTATACAATACCAATAAAAACCAAAGAGATTCCATGCCCTGATGTTCATGAATAAAGTACAAATTAGAAGTATGTGTCTACACACATGCATACATGTAGGGCACAGAGAGACAGAGCGCTTTCCCATATTAACGATATGGAACAAAATGAAGGCACGGCATAACCTAGTGATCAGGACAACCACTGACGTACAACACTGAGAACCATGCAAAGGCTAACAAAGGACAGCAAAGGGTGCTGATGAAGTTACTCCTGATCTCATTCAAGATGAAGCACAACTTTTTTTAGGGTCACAGACAAGACTTAGTAAAAGCCTACAAGAGTATGAAGGACGGCAGGAGATGTGTCATTCACCAAGTTAGCTGCCAACTGCAAGAAGAGGTTTCACTAGTCTCAGATGGTTATTTCTGCAGCGATAACCATGTGCTACGTTTATTCCAAACAGAGAGGTAAGTGCTTGCTATAAACTTACTCATGCAGCAAAAGTCCTACGACAGTTTCCTTGGAAAAAGCAGGTGAGGTGTAAGAAGAGATATCTGGAGCAGAAATGTGGCCAGGGAGAGTCAGACAGTCCAAATGATTTCTCCAAGTCACTTTTCTTAAGCCCCCTTTGTCATGCACTGGGCACACTATAGAAAGAACCTAAATAAGCCATTCACACATGCAGAATCACAGTGATCAAAATCAGAGTTGAGAATTCTCCAGCAAGTGTTTTCATGAGCACACACAGACTTCGGCCTTTGTATTCTTCTAACTCAGCCTTTCACAACTTTGAATTGAGAAACCCATGAAAGGTTCTTCAGGACTCAAGAAACCCAGAAGTGGTGCAATCGTGCATATGGTTGGGAATAGGGTTGGGAAGCATAGTTGTGTACACGCCCACCTGGGGCCCCTCCCATCCCTACCCACTCCAGGCCATTGGGGGTCAAGCCAACATGACCATAAATGGTCATATCACCAGATAAATGTTTGACAAATTTTAAAAATATATTAGAAATTAATTAACACCCATCCATTCGGGAAAACCTTCCAGGGCCATCGGAAAATCACTGGGTTTCACAAAACCCAAGTTGAGAAAGCCTGTTCTTTCTGGAAACAAGTGGACAAACTAGAAGGTCACAACAGCTAGAACTTCTACACATGGAAAAGCCACTCTTATTATCTGCATAGCAGACAATCCCAGATATGTTTGTGTCCCATGCACAGTCTGAAGTGATCCAGCTCCATAGTAAACTTGGCATCATCTAGCAATAAGAAATGGGTTGTTACAGTTATGAAACAGGTGTTGAGACCTGACTGAGGCATTATATACAAAAGTAATATTAAAGTGCGCAAAATATAGTAAATGTATAGTTGATCTGTTTTTGTAACTGTTTTAATTGTATTTTAGAGCCTCTTGTGGTGCAGAGTGGTAAGGCAGCCGTCTGAAAGCTCTGCCCATGAGGCTGGGAGTTGGACCCCAGCAGCTGGCTCAAGGTTGACTCAGCCTTCCATCCTTCCGAGGTTGGTAAAATGAGTACCCAGCTTGCTGGGGGGTAAACAGTAATGACTGGGGAAGGCACTGGCAAGCCACCCCGTATTCAGTCTGCCATGAAAACGCTAGAGGGCGTCACCCCAAGGGTCAGACATGACCTGGTGCTTGCACAGGGGATACCTTTACCTTTTAATTGTATTTTATGAATGTTGTAAAATGCCCCAAGATGACAGGTTTGATTGGGCCAGTCATAACACACACACACACACATACATAGGAGAAAGTGAACACAAGGGAGGGGCGAATCCCAGAATGCTAGAAATCATGGTCATTGATGAAGCTGATTACAGGTAGATTCAGAACAGCCCAAAGTGAGCCTATATTCATGCCAAGTTAGATGTTTAGGTGGCCTTTGGCCTTGATTGCTTTACAGGGGAATTAGTCAAATCTATTAAAGATGGGCCTCAAAATGACAGCTAGTCACGCTAGCTAATGGAATGCAAGGGGGTGGCCATGTTGGTCTGTCGTAGCAAAATAAAATGAAAATCCATTGTCAGTTCAAGGGCTAAAAATATTTATTTCAACAATATTTCAATTGTGGGTCACAGCGCACTGTGTCAGATAGATATGTGATGGAAAAATTGTATTAGGAAATTTTATGGGAAAGGCTGGTGGGAAGTCAAGGCAAATGCTGGTGAACAGCAGATGCTGGGGAACAATCAGGGAGAGAGGTTGTCTTCATCTAGAATCATAGAATCATAGAGTTGGAAGGGGCCATACAGGCCATCTAGTTCAACTCCCTGCTCTACGCAGGATCAGCCCCAAGCATCCTAAAGATATCCTGGAGATCTCTCTTAAGCATCTGGCTGGCCAGACTCAATGGACTTTTAGTTGTTCCAGTATGAGCACGCTTGTATTCTGAAAATATGTAATATCTTCAGTTCACAGTTATCCCCCCCCCCTTCTATACAAGGGAGGCCCTTAAAAAACTCACTTTAAAGGACACCAAGAGAAAAAAAATGCTTATGTAGTTGGATCTGGGTTTTTTGGCATTCGTTGGGTACCCCTGCCCTGGCTGAGCCATCTTTTACCCCCATCTTCTTATTATTTGCCTCCTTAAAATATAACCAAGCTTGACCTTACTACTTAGCTAACAGCCTGTTTCCTATATTTTGCAACAGGCGATCACTATTCTTACATTATTTTTTTCCCCTTTGGCCTGCTTCCAGAAATGTACCAAAGGTTAATCAACATTGTTAACAAAAAAATCCCGCTTCAGCCATTTCCTTATTTTGAGGACAATCTGAACTAAATTGGTATCCCAGAAAAGATAATTTCCTCACATATTTGTTTTTAGAGCTACGTGAGGCTGAAAACTGACTGCCCTCCGTGGAAACTTAAAGAGAATACACAAGATGGCAGCTGTCGGTATCCAGTGAGTGCTAGGAAGCCGTCCTGAAATTTGAACAAAATTAATAAGCTGGATACTTCTGAGAAAAGTTTCCAGTGGCTGGCCAAATGAAAGTAATACTGGGGAAGTAAAAGGTAAAGGTAAAGGTATCCCCTGTGCAAGGACCGAGTCATGTCTGACCCTTGGGGTGACGCCCTCTAGAGCTTTCATGGCAGACTCAATACGGGGTGGTTTGCCAGTGCCTTCTGGGGAAGAGAGACATATTAACAAAGATGGAGGGAATTTTGGAAAACGTACAAGTAGTCTGAATGGTCAGTCAGTCAGTCAGTCAGTCAGTCAGTCAGTCAGTCAGTCAGTCAGTCATATTTTATACCGCCCTTCCATACGGCTCTGGGCGGTTTACATAAAACATCATGAAGTAATTACATGGAAGATCGCAACAAATATATATCAATCATAATATAGCATATATAACATATCAACTAGGATATTTCAACACCACAGTTTATATGGCCTCACTCTACAGACATCAGTGGGGAAAGCCAGTTACTGATAAGAGCATGTTCAGACTACGATTAGCTAAAAAGAAAGTCACACGAGACTTCTCGTTGGGGGGGGGGGGGGAGCCTGGCTGAAAATTGCAGTTTGCTCCACCACCACCACGACCTGCAAAAAGGAAACATGTCATCTCCTTCTCCCTCATCCTGAACAACCTCTGCCTTGACCCTACGGAAACTAGATACACAGGGGCAGGCCTTCCACAGGAACCGAAAGCTTTACGCTAGAGACAGAGCACTAAGCTGTTCATTGCCTAAGCTCTCCGCAAACATTTCCACTTGCATTCCAAAAATGTTTCCGTTGCCCTGGAATGGCTGCAAATTCACTTTCCTCTGGAATTCCATTCCCGAAAGGTGGGGGGGGGCAGGGGGAGTGGATGGCACTTGATCACACATGCAGCCGCTTAATTCTGAACTCAGCTATTCTTGTGCCTCATTTCCACAAATCTCTGGCTACGGATCCAGATAGAATTGATGGCATATCTTAGGCTGCAGATTCAAAACTTGAAAAAGCTAACAGATGCAGGAAGGCAATGGAATGCCAGCTCTAAGGATGCATCAATACCATGTGTCCTTTTCAAGGCGAGGTTCTATTTAATTACTTGGACTGTTTATATTTTCCAGGGTTAATTAAGCAAAGTTGCTCAGCGCCCACCCCCCAAATCCCTGATTATTCCCCCAAATTATGAAGGGGCAAAGGCACCTGAAAAGGAATGGAGCAGATCGTCCCCACTGCCACTTCATCAATAAGAGCAATAATATGCCTCTTTTTCCTTGCAGAGTTAAAATCTCTGCAAAGGCTTTAATATTTTTGAAAGGGCTATAATTCTCCAATACTTTTCCAAACTGAGAATTACAGCTTAGGGGGGTGGGAAACACAAACAACGACAGAAAGAGAGGAGGACAAATGAATTTAACTCTCAGAAATGTTTTATTCCTGGGGAAACTAAATTGCAGCATCTTTTTTTTTTTTTAATCGTTTGACTTGAAAAAAGCTTAGCCGTTTGGCTATTGATAGCAATTTTAGACTCTCTGGAGAGTTTAAAGTATGCAAATACAGAGTGTACAGCGGCGCAAACACACACATGCTAACCCTTTGTATTACACTGGCATTTTATTATTTAATTAAACTACTCTTATTTTTCTAGCTCTCGCATGCTTCCCTTGAGACGGTTTTGCTGTTAGCCTGCTGGCCTTGACTTCCAGCCAAAAACAATTCAGAAACAAAAAGGGACAACAAATCATATTTTCACAGACATTTTTATCCCTCAATACAACCCTGTTTTCACACAACATCATACAGATTCTATGAAAACTATAATTTATGGCAATAGCTGTCCAAAAGCAGGGCCTTACACATGCACACACACTATTAAAATTCCTTAAGTTGAGTCTTTATGTGAGAACTGTCATGCTGCAACTGAATTACACTACTCAGAGACAGAGCAATCAATAGCTTACCAACAGGATACTAAGAGATTGACCTAGCTACTAACAGAAAGCTATGTGTTTGTATTGTATGTGTTTGTGGATATCGTTTAATTTTTCTCCAAGTCCAGTTTGTAAACCATGTGGTGCATCCCAGGAAACAATTTTTATCCACAGTCTATCCAATGATTAAGCCTGTTTGTATAATTGTAAGTTGACTCTTACCTGGTGGCAACCCTGTAAATTCGAGTCTCTTCCGTACGACGAATACGAGCCCCTTTCTGTTTTATCTGTTAATAAAAAGCAAAGTATTAGCCCCCATATTTTTTTTCTAAATACTTAGTATAGAAAAAATTATTTTGTATTTTTGGGTAACCATTTATAAATTCACATATACATAATGGTTAAATGATGCTACTCTATGGAGGCATAATGTATAAAAAGAAGAAAAAGCTTATCCTGCAATAATCCTTCCAAAACCCACACAAAAGCATCCAAGTGCCGCCACAAGAAAACCCCAGGATGTATAACAATTCCCATCATGCACTTAGTTCAACGTCATTGGTTGTGGTCACTTCTCTGTCCATCACAAACTCACTGCAGTAGATAGGATGCCAAGTTGAATGAGAAAACCACTTATGCAGGAATGCCATGTACAGTATTGTACAGTATTCATGCACAACTACTAACCATTTCAAAGGGAATGGAGCATGCTGACATTTTGTGGGGCTTGCGCTCTTAAACATTGTAGCTCTTCACCATGATTAAAACGGGAAAACAAACGTGTGATGTCATTTGTGCTTTCCAACAATATAAATGAAACAAGGCTAAGAATTCTCTGTGGAAACAATCAGAACCACCTCTTCATTTTTCATTCCTTTCCTTATTCTTATGATTGTTGCATACATTTATTTTTATTGACACAGTGGGAAGGTCACCAGTGTCATGAACTTACCATAACAAGTACACCTGATTACACTGGATACTCCAGTGAGGTCAGACGTAATCAGAGGCTCTCCAGATGGTAAATTTATTAATTTTCTCAAAGAAACCTTTCAGAAGTCAAATTCTTCATTCCCTTTCCCATTACAATTCCCTAGTGAATGAGTTTATCTTAGAAGTTACACTCCGGAAAGAAAATTTCAGTTCAACATTTCAGCTGCCTCTGGATGCCCTGTGAAATTCTATGCCAGCTCTAAGATAATGACACAGATTCTCTTGTATGCTCTCCACCTCCCTTAAACATGTCAACTGCTCGGCCAACCTACCTTCTGGCCAGAGAGTTTTGTTACTTTACCAAGGAGAGCGATTTTCCAGATGTAAAGATGATTGTAAAACACACCAACAGAGAGAAATTTCACTGGTGAAAAACATGAACACCTAACAGCAGAGTCCAACAAGGAAAACAACGAATAATAATGGGTGTTGAAGCCAGTGAGACAGCAGGAAAGCCATCCAGGTGGTTAAGACTATGATAAGAAACGACAGATTAAGACAGAGTGGCCTAAGGCACATCTGCAATTATTAAAAGTATATAAAATCACTAGAGATGAGATTAAACGGCTTAATATGGAAAGAATCAGTGGAATTACGAGGGTACACAGTTGTAAGTATAAACAATAGCAACTGCACTGGTTACCAGATCAAGTTCAATACTTTTAAGGCCTTTCAGTCTGGGATGCACATACCTGAGGGAATGCCTATCACCTTATGCTCCCTGCAGGGCTCTGTGGGTACTAATTTGTTGGTGGCCTTTTTGGTCCTGGCCCCGACCTGGTGGAATGGGCTCCCAGAAGAGCTGAAGGCCCTTGCAGGAACTTTCATGGCTCTGCAGGGGCTATAAAAAGAAGCTTTTCCACCAGGTCTTTGGTTGAGCCCCTTCCTCAGATTAGAATGAAGGTCAGCACCCCTGGAAATCTATGCCCTGAGGCATTGAGAGAATGGAGGTTGACTTGGGGGGGGGGGGGGGATACAGGCTGAGTTGATTTTCTTGCTGCCAGAGTTTATTATCTTGTAATGTTAATGTTTTTAATATTTTTATTTGATGTGGGGTTTCATTCTCTGAGACTTTTAATGAGATTGGTAGGTAATAAATCTAATAAATAAATTAAATAAATAAGAAGGTAATGGTCAACAGTGAACTTCAAAAAGATAAATTCAACTCGGAAGGTGCAATAAAGTTTTCTGAAATAAAATTCCGAACAGAGTTGCTTGAAGACTCTTGTCTTTTACTGGAGAAATGTGCATACATTTCGATCATTCAGTTCTTTGTCAGGGCAAACAATATTCACTAAAGACAAACATTTCTAGGCATTGACAGAAAATTTATTACAGCTTGCCAGCTGAATTTATAATTGTTGACCATTAGGTTGAACTTTCGTTGTTGTTGCTAATATGGAAAGAGGCAAAAAAGAGGGGGGTGGGGCTATTAGTGATAGGATCTCTTTCATATTTGAGCCATACAAGCTCTATTTGATGGTGATCAAAAATTCTAGTATTTGGGTAATGTAGTGGCCAGTTTTTCCCCCCAGTCAAGCATACAGTAAATCACAATGGCTGGCTATACACTGTACAGTACATTACCTCTGTAAATGAATCATTTAATTAGTATTACTACAAAGACATGCACTTTGCCCTTTTACTTTATTGAATGTTGTTATTAATTTTTTTAGAATATCATCCTCAGTATCGTACATGTACATCTACTGGAAAACGGGGGGGGGACACCCTGTGGTTTTCCCCCCTCTATTTAAGCCCTAAACTAAAGAAGGGAGGTGGGGAAGGAAACTGCCGTTTTCTTTCTAGAGAGAGTGCTTGAACGATAGTTTTCAACACAACAAAAAATATACATTTTGGCCCCGAAGTTAAACACAACAAAAATATGTATCATTTTTGCCCCGTGTAATATACTTGGTGGAATAAAGCTGGGTTTCCATATAGTCGCAGCCCATTTTAGATGGCTTTATATTTAAAAAATTAAGTATACTTGTAAAACAGAGCCTGAAGCTATTTCATAACTCTTTAACATAACCCTCTACATCTTGATTACATGATAACTGCATTCAGCTTCAGCTTCCTGTTTGGAAGTACAGGGTCCGCATTGAGGCGGAACTTCTTGTATTCAAAGTCTTTGGAAAGGAACGCAAGTTGCAAAAAAACACAAGTGTGATATTGCACCCAGAGGCAAGGGAAGAAGTGGGGAAGGCCAAGCTGGCTGGTTAGAAGCAGCTGTATTAGAACTGGCTGAGTCTGCTTCTCTGCTACAAGTACTTAAACCTTGGGCCTGCTGAGAGGAACACGTCGGAAGACTGCTAGCCTGAGAGTCACATTCAAGACCAAGAAGGAAGGTCTACAAACAAACACAAAGGGCAAGTCAGTCACAGCCCTACACATCTTATCTAGTATCATTCACACGCAGAGGTTTTAAGGGGCATGCTACTAACAAACAACAATTTAACAGAAATATTCAGTATATCTGATTTTTTTAAGTAGTAATGACGCTGATCAATCCACTAGAGATTAAACAGGGAAAATAATGATACCGAAAGCAAAAAGGACGTTGTAACCGTCTTCATTCGCTCTGCAACTATAGGGCCAACTTCCTTAAAAGCTATTTGGTGAAGAGAAACAGTAAATTTTAACTTGGGGGGGGGGGCAGGAATAAAGCCAACAAATTCAGTCCACTGCACAAAGAGCTCAGTAAATGAATCCTATTTGCTGTCCGTGGATACCTGTCTGCCCTCCCCGCCTAACTATCATATCACATACAGACTGCCTCATTTTAATTTCAGTTGTTAAAAAATATTTATCCAGATACAAAAATAAACCCACTGCAAATTACAAGTTGTCAGGGTTAAAAATCTACTTCTATTTGTGTGGGGGAGGATAAGAGAACAGCACAGACATGAATCATTCTCAGTAATTTGAGTGTTTCCATGACATCAATGGGCACTCGTCCAGGACTCTGTCGAAGCCTGTGAGGTACCCAAAGAGACACTGCAACCAGCAGGAGATTGACTTTTTTTTTTAAAGGATTATGCTCCTTGTAAAGATTTCATCGGGAGCATCCACTTTTAGCACCAAAAAGATAGCTCAAGAGATCATGAGTGAATACATTTTGTCCTGGGAGTGTAAGCCTTTAACTTTTATTCTCTCTTTATTTTTCTTCCCAAATCCAACCTGAAATATGTCTTTGCTTCCTATTGAGAACAAACAAACAAACAAACCAACAAACCACCAAAAATTCGTAGAAAATTACATACACTTCTACAGCCAACTGCCATTATGGAATTAACATTTGTAATGATATTTCGTTCTATTTTTTTTTTTGTGGGGGGATGTAAAATAAGAAAATATATAACCTGTCTATTGAAAATTAGCTCCACTAAATACGTTGATTTTTCTGCTTAAAATTCACCGAGACATTTGTTTCAGATAATAAAATTTGAAAGAGGGTGGATAACATGCTCGAGGAGGCTCTTTAAATAACTATTTGTGAGCATGCATGAAAACAGGGCTCACCCTGATTCTCTACATTTTGGGACATTATAAAAGTGTTCTCAGGTGCTCGGACCCAGCAGTCTAGAATATGCATTTCTTAAGTCAAGCAGTGTAAATGATTGTTCGTTTTTAAGGAGTTAGGAGATCTATCTTAAAAGAGGGACAATCTACAGCGAAGCGACGTAGAAACTCAATGCATTCACTGCGGAATTTTCGAGACAACCCTCCAGTATACTAGAATGCCGCAGCCGCTGCGGATATTTTTTGGCACAAAAACAGTGGTGGCCGTGCCAAGCCCCATGGCTACAACTACTCAAAAGAGGCATAAGGGTAGCATTAATCGCTCAAGTCTTTTACTGCATGGAGTACTACTGTCCATATTTTAAAAAAAAAACAACCAAATGTATCCATTAGTAATTTTTTTTTGTAAAAACGGGACGTGGAAAAGTATCAGAAACCAACCGTTGTCAAACGTCTGATTAATATTTTCTCAGCAGAAAGGACCACATGCAAATATCATGACAATTGCTCAAACAAAAGATCGGTCTTTACCTGAGATCGTAATTATTGTTTCCCAAGAGAAGCCAATTCTGTGAAGCATGTACGGCCCTTCAGAATGCTTCACTGTATATTATTAGTAGTAATACTATATATATATATATATATATATATATATATATATATATATATATATTACTATTACTATTACTATTACTATATAGTAATAGTAATAGTAATAGTAATAGTAATAGTAATATATATAAATAAAATAAATGGACAGAATGCATACTACCCAAAGTACATACAAAGAAGAACAGATTGAACTGCAAAGATTCTTTTTCATATTCTTGCATCCAAGATGCATAATAAAGAAAGCTTTCTAAACTGAACTCAAATGACTGCTCCCTATGCATTTGCAAGCATTTGAGCTGTACTGTAATAAAAAAGAGAGAAAGAAAAAAGGAAGCAGTCTAGGATTTCCAGTCAATCAATGAAGAAGCCAGTTGCCTTTCCATGGTGCACTTTGAAAAATTAATCAAATTAAGTAGAAAATTTAAGCAACTTCCAAAAGAATAAATGCAAGTCATCCAACTCTCACACATAATTCCCCCCTCCCTTTTCTCTGAAAGATAGGGCACCTTGTGTTTACTCCATCATGGAAAATAACAACACACAGGGCATATTTCCTTTCTGTCTGCTGAGAGAAATGGAAGAGCGGCTATTGTTGCAATGGATTTGGCTTCAGAATTCATGTGATCTTGCATCTTAAATTCTGAGCTGAGCTCAAGCTGCAAAATTCAGATACAATTGCAAATATTCCAAAATTAGCAGCTTTGCTTTTGTTCTAAATGAGGCGATGATGATGGGAGAGGTCGACGAAAAATGGGCGCATTTCAATTCTTAACTTTCTAATTTGAGAACTGCTTCCATCAAGTTCCATTTCTGAGTTCGCTGCCACATTATCATTTCTTCGGCTGAGATCACCTGCTATGTAAAATGATCAAGCAATGTAAAATAAATGTTCATCCAAACAAACAAAAAAACTGAAGCGAAGAGACATCATACTTTTGTGCAGTATCAGCACCTCTATTCTATAGACCTGTCTAGCTAAAGTAGCAGGTCAAGAGACATGCCTGAAAAGGAGAAAAAACCCTGCTCCTTTTGGCCACTGAGTGGTAATCACATTTTTAAAATAGTAGATTCAAACAACCAAGAAATTCTTGCACATGTGCAATTACCTCTCTGATGGCACTAAATCTCTGAATCCCAGAGCCAGGAGGCAATATCAAAAGGTCTTGACCTCTAAGTCCTGTAGTTGGGCCTCCAACAGGAACTGGTAGGCTACTATGTGAGACAGGATGCTGGACTAGATGGACCAATGGTCTGGTCCAGCAGGACTGTTCTTATGTCTTAAATAGCTTTCAGATTCAGCCCTAGGGGAAGGGCAGTATAGAAATATGGAAATAAAAAAAATCAATAAAAGCCAAAATGTTTCCACTGTTGTTATCATCATGTTTTTAGGATTGTACTGCATATGATGTTTTAGTGGTGCCGACTGCAGTCACTCCCCCCAAAATCAACACTAGATAAATATGCAAGAACCATAACCATGGTGTGATGATAAGATTTTTGGATGTCCAAATTAAGCAACTCTTAGATTGAAATTACGTTCTCTTTTAAATCTAACATTAGCTTAATTCTGACATCAAAAATCTTATCTGCAAACCATGGTTACAGCCATTCATGAAACGTCTGTGAACTTGGTCCCTCAGTCCTCCCCTCTTATATGAAAACTCCTTCCTTGCTTTCTTGATTAGGTCTAACTATTAAAGCTGAATGAGATAAACTATGAAATTGCCTACATATCATGCTTTTTAACGGAGGAAGGAAGGAAGGAAGGAAGGGAGGGAGGGAGGGAGGGAGGGAGGGAGGGAGGGAGGGAGGGAGGAAATGAATGATGAGCAATGGTGGTCCACCTCTAAACCATGGTTTAGAAATCAGGTTATATGATCTCTGGATAGAATCACTATGACCGTTTATGCACTGGGAACTTCACTGCCCTAGCTCCCATGCAGGAGAACAAATCGGGGGCAAATGAGGTGTACCAGTCCAAATTCTCCCCCATGTGGGTACAGGAAGAGGTGGGCCAACCTGCCACGACTAAAACTCCAGCCTGCAGCCCGGTATGAAACCTCCAGTGCATAAACGGACAGGATGCATAAATGACAGGACAGACAAAGAAGGTAGCGGGACAACTTTAGTGACACTACAAGAAGTTCAGATACTCCAGAACAGTGGTTCTCAACCTTCCTAATGCTGCGATCCTTTAATACAGTTCCTCCTGTTGTGGTGACCCCAACCATAAAATTATGCAAGTGTTCTTTCACAGAAATTAAACCAAAACTAACCAATGGCGTGAAGATCCATTGTTCATGACTGTATATAAATTGGTTTTTCCCCACAGGTTTCTCAGTTCAGTTCTGCCTCTTGTCCCACCATGCCGATCTCACTCTTCTCTGCTGCTCCAGACAGACGAACGCTCTATCTTGATCTACCCCGCATGGCTATTGTGTGGATGCCATGCCCCCAGCCAAGCTGCTTGCCCTGCCGTGACACATATGAAAAGGACATTCAACCCCCAAAGGGGTCCCGACTGCCTGGTTGAAAACCACTACTCCAGAAGATTAGCAAAATATCAAATAGAAAGTTGTTGTTTTCATGGAATTAAAGTATTTAGTGTATATGCTGACATGCTGTAAAGGTTGATGGTTCCTAAAGTGACCTTACAATGACAGTGCAGTGTGCAATGAACAGTTTAACAGAGCTATCAGAAGGCAAAAGAAATGAAACCCTTAAAGCTTCACTTAATGAAAGGATACTTCTGTAATGGCAGAAAATGTTGTCAAGCCACTGCCAACGTATGGTGACCCAAATGTCTGATTGTCGTGAGAAGTAGTTCTGAGTTTCTAATACTTGCAAACCACACAGTGGGCAGTGCGAATTCTCATGTCAAACCCTAAAACGAAGATTGGTGGGGACTAGCAACATTAATATGTGTAACGCATGAGGAAACAGAATGTCACATAAAACTCCCACAAGGGTTCAAACCTTCTCTCTTGCGGTATGTTTTCTTTAACCTCCCCTAGATCAGCTTAGAATCAGTTGACGCTTGGACAAGTTTTGAAGTCCTAAAGTGAATTGAAACTATAATTTTAAAATTGAAAAATGCTAGACTTTTCTCATATTTCACATATTTCATCCATCCTCTGCAGCCAATCAGCCGTGGCCCCAGCTTGGCGGAATGAGATGCCAAATGAGACCCTGAGCTAAATTTCAAAATGGCATTCTTCCACCAGGTCTTTGGTTGAGGCCAGCCCATGTTAATCTAATTAAAATCTATGGGTCTCCCTCTCTTAATCCCTGTGTTATTCCCTCCACTAATCTAGAATTTGAAAAATATTATGCATTGTCCGTAAAGTGGACTAGGAGGCAAATTGATTACTTAGTGAGCAGGAGCAATGGAGTACTACAAGGTTTTATTAATGTTTAGCTGTGATTTTATAATATGACTAGGGCCAAAGTCATACAACGGTCACTAGGTGAGGGGGTTGGGGTGGAAGAACTCAGTGGATGGCTTCTCCATCTCCCCCCCCCCCACACACAGACCTGGAAAGGCTGTAGGTAGCTGTTAGGGAATTCACTGGCAAGGGTAGCTCTCACATGGCAGGGATCTGCAGCCCCCAAGCCTCAGAGGGAAGTGTTCTCTTCTTCTACACAGCAGCCCCCACTTTTGTAAGGCTGGGGACCACCTGCAGGGCTGGGGGGGGGAGATGGTGACCCAGGCACCATGCATGCGCAGCAGCTCTGTGCTAACGTGCATGTGCAGAGCTGCTGTATATGCACGTTTGCGCCCGCCGGCGTGCCACATCTCCCTCCCCCCCCCCCACAGTGAGTAGCTCGCTGGGCCAAGAGCGAATTGGTCGCCAAAGAGCTTCTTGCTGCAAGGGGGAGAGGATGGCATGGGCAGCGGCCCAGCCTTGATGACCCCCGCTTCTACATTTTATTTTCACAAGTATATGCAGTGTGACACTCCCAGATATTCACCACAGAACTCACACCCTATACTTGAGCCCAAATTACTATTCTACATGACTAATAATCCATACAGAGGTATCTTCGTACCTAACGTGTTCAGAATTTCATGTAAATGGAAAAAAATTGTGGCTACACTAATGAAATCCTAAGGGACACAATGCATACCTTATAAATCTAGGGTCATGAAAATGAAGGAAATGGCCAAAATAAATGAGTGGTCCAGCTAACAAAGCAGTGGTTGATAAAAATGGTGGACTTAAATCCTTGCCCAAATTAGGATTTGCAGGATATGTGTCAACTCCCACCATTAAAAATTACAGGACACTTTAATACAGGTCCTCATGCTGTGGTGACCCCCAACCATAAAATTATGCAAGTGTTCTTTCACAGAAATTAAACTCAAACTGATCAATGGGGTGAAGATCCATTGTTCATGATTATATATAAACTAGTAATCAAGCCCACTGTATAAGTAATACAGTGGGCTCTAGGCACGTACCAGATCGTAGGAGGCCCGTCGGGCGGCGGGGCCTCTCCCGGGCGGCGGTCATTTGGCAGGCAGGGAGTCCCCGGCAGCCGCGCTCGGCGCAACTGCCGGGAGCTCCCTTCCTGGTGGCGTGACGTGGCGTGACGCGGCTGGCGGGCTGACGCGGCTGGCGGGCTGACGCGCCATAGAGGCGGAGGGCAGAGCGGCTCCGCGTCAAGGCGAGGGCGCAGGCGCGGCGGCCATATTGGAAGCAGGCGGACGGAGGCCATGGGCCACGCGGGCAGCTGCGCCGGGATACTCAACAACGGGGTACTGCCGGCTGCGTCAGGCCGCCAGGCAGGGAGCCCTCAGCAGCCACGTGGAGCGCGGCTGCCGGGGACTCCTTCGGGCGGCGGCCTGATGCGGCGAGAGGCGCGAAGCGCCTCTCGCCGTGTCAGGCCGCCGGGCAGGGAGCCCCCGGCACCCGCGCAGAGCGCGGCTGCCGGGGACTCCCTTGCGGCCAGCCGGACGTGTCGGAGCAACTGCGAGCCGCGCTGTGCGCGGCTCGCAGTTGCTGGGGCTGGGAATCGGAGGGACCAATTGGCAGGCGCTGCACGCCTGCCAATTGGTCCCTCCGATTATCTGTCCTGAGGAAGGGTCCTATCCGGACCCTTCCTCATCACGGACACATCCCGCCTTAGGACCCCTTAACGCTTTATATAGTCCGTGGTGCCCGTGGCGCCACGGGCGGTTTAAAGATTGTTTTTTTTTCCTGGGTCTCTCAGTTCAGTTCTGCCTCTTGCCCCACCATGCCGATCTCGCTCTCTTCCGTTGCTCCAGACAGACGAACGCTCTATCTCAATCTACCCTGGCCAAGCTGCTCAGCCTATCGCGACCCCTGTGAAAGGGTCATTCGACACTCAAGGGGGTCCCGACCCCCAGGTTGAGAACCTCTGCCCCAGAGGCTTGTGAACTCTGGGATTACTTACTAGGCAAGAAGTAAACATCTGGGAATCAGGGATTCATTGATATATCACCACATTTCTGTAACAATCCCAAGTTGATGTTCACAAGTTATTTTGGCACTTCATGTCTGAACATTTCCTAACATCCAACATAACGAAAAGCGGGACTGAAAAAAATCCCAGGCATCTGGTCACTAAAACAAACAAACAAAACAACAAAAAGCCTGGTACAATTATGTAAAAATAAAAAAAAACAACCCTACAATTTCCCCCCGGCCCTGTAAAAGGTTTGTGTCTAGATATGTGAATGCCAACAGTAGTCAAGGTTTCCTAAGGGAACAACACCCTCAACAATTACTAAGAACATATATTGTTCCAAGCATAGAGCATTTGGGAGGATTATGGCCTGAAACGGTGCTCAAACAATATGCCGTATCTTATCTTAAAAGAAATATTCAGTAAACTGCTTTGAGTACACTGGACAGAAAACAGTGATGCATTTAAGTAGTGCAGGAACTGAGAACAATACAAATGTAACACACGCCTGTAATTCAATTAAGTGTTTAAACAAAACAAACAAACAAAAATGGTTACTATCCAATGGAATTTAAAGTAATTATATTTCAGGAGTTAAAGAAATCTTATTACCTCTATGATAGACTTCTAAATTCGTTTGTCTCAAAGGAACTGCTTCCCCCCCCCCCATACAAATAAAGCTGAGGTTACCCAGCTCATGGAGAAATGTGTATCTCAGTCTGAATGTCACAAACCAAAGGTCTCTCATTTAACTTTTTACAATTACCTTTCCATTTCAAATACTACTTATATATACCTATATCATGGGTGGCCAAACTATGGCTCTCCAGATGCCCACGGACTACAATTGCCATGAGCCCCTGCCAGCATGGCCAACTGGCCACCTGAAGCCCATCTATCTATCTATCTATCTATCTATCTATCTATCTATCTATCTATCTATCTATCTATCTATCTATCTATCTATCTATCTATCTATCTATCTATCTATCTATCCATCCATCCATCCATCCATCCATCCATCCATCCATCCATCCATCCATCCATCCATCCATCCATCCATCCATCCATCCATCCATCCATCCATCCATCCATCCATCTCCCGCTGCTCTTGGTGAGATTTGTCATGGCTGTCACACTTTCACTTCCCACTTAAAGTCATCTGCAAAGAAGCCACTTAGTATTTGTCATAAGAATCACTGTGTGCTGCACAGCATTCTGGGAGTTATTCTAATCTAGGGGCATACTTCCAGCTCATACAGAGAAACGGACGGACCTGTTGGGTCTTAATGTTGACCCATATGAACTAGGAGGTCAAACTATGACAACTGATACAACTAGTACTGCACAGGAACAATCAGGAAAGGCAGTGAACACTGGAAACCTGAAGGCTATTGCTTAAAACAAACAAAAATAAACCCACTTTTTTTGGGGGGGGGTGATTGGATATTCTTAATTGGGTGGGGGTGATTTGATATTCTTAATCATGATTGGACAGCTTAACGAACACCAGTCTATTGATATTTACTACGACAACAATGAATTACTCTTACAACTAATAATAGAACACGCTTTCTCCACCCATTTCTCAAAAGCAAATATAGAGTCTAAGCAGCTCTAGGTCCGGCCTACTCTGAAGGATTTCCTGGAGGCCCTATGCCTTCAGTTTTACGGGGTCTTTAATTGCACAGTATGGAGTGTAATATTCCATGAAACCATTGGACTACCCAGCTCGGCCTTACCTAGCCTGGCAGGAACAATGAGATACTACGCAATTCATCAAGAAGGCTCAAATTAGCATTATCCAGCAGAGGGCATCCATAGTCTAATAAGACAGTTGAGGGCTGGTTCTTCCTGTTAGCACAGGTATGCAAAATGTGGAAATCCCCAACTTCAGCAAATAGCATCATTTTGGGTCCATTGTGGGGAAACTGTAAAATTGTCACTACTTCAGACAAAACTTAGGTTGCTTATTTTCACAGTGGAATTGATTGCATTCCAGTGGCACACTCATTATTAACAATCTACTTCAGCCAGCCAACAAAGATTGCTTAAATAAGGAACTTTTTTCTATATTCTCCAAGGCAGTTCACATTAAACCTTTTATTGTTATTTTACCGTTCTTTTTGTTATTTATCACTGGGCAAGATGATAATTTTTAGCTGGTGTAACAGGAAAAAAAGCCCCAATGTACTACATTATACACCTTTGGCTTATAGGATTGGCATTAAAAATATATGCATTTGTCAATCATTGAAAACAAACTAGGGAGAGATTTTTCTTTGTGCCACTGAACAGGTCGCTAGCGTTGGCGGCCCCTGGCTGAAGGGGATACAGGGATCATCCGCTCAATGCAAACTGCAGCTATTCCTCAACTGCACCAATATTTCAAGGTTGCATCATGAGCTAAAGCCATCACTGCCCTGCAGAAACGCTTAGAGCAGTGGTCCCCAACCCCTGGTCCGGGGACCGGTACCGGTCCGTAGATTAGTCGGTACCAGGACGCAGCTCCTCCTTGTTCTCCCCGGCTGCTGCCTCGTCGGCTGCCCTGCCACTATGCCGCCGGCTCACCTTTGATGCTCTCTAGCGGCCGCCATGTCTAGGGCTCCAGTGCCCCCCAGACTACCCCTCCGGGCCTCAGTAAAATTGTCAAGTGTTGACCAGTCCCTGGTGATAAAAAGGTTGGGGACCACTAGCTTAGAGTGTTCCAAGTTCAGTGGATCCATTTGGGCAAAACTGGAAATGTACTACAGGTGAGTCCCAGCAGAAATTCCACCTTTCCGTTGGCCACAATAGACTTCAGAAGCCCTGTACAAATTTTGCACGAGGTGGAATTTTTTGAATGCACAAATTCCGCTCGTCTCAGCCCGCTTGCTTCATTTTTGCATTGCATGCTGACCAAAATCTTCTGTATGGGTACCAAAGCAGTTTTGCATTCTATACACCACCTCATAAACCCTCGGTGTGTTAGATATGCCAAGCAGACATAGTAGTCTGTCTTTTCTCGTAGAACACACACCTACCCACACAGAACATATAATTTTTTTTAGTAATCTTGTGAGACACTAACTTAATTAGGAGACTAAACACATGGTCATGGGACTTCCCATGTCAGCCCATGCAAAACTCCGCTGAAAGAAGAAGAGGTTGTACAACAGCAAGGATCAATGGAATGAGCCCAAGATCTACAAAACAGGCTGCTTAGGTTACATGTAGGTCACAGTAAATAATATTCATTGCTTGGCCAATGTGAGCTGCAATGTTGCTGCATAAGTTGAAATGACAAGCTTTTATTATTCCTAAGCACTTGATTTCTGAAACATTTGCACAATCTGTTAAGTCCAGACAAATTTAAATGGTTCTGACATGCAGCCTGCTAGGGTCAGTGACAAGGATAATGCCTCTGTTCGCGGGTAAAATTTTGTGGCATATAGGTCACTCTCTTAAGGGGAATCAACTGTGTGTCTCTTCTTTGCGTTTCCACCACAATCCTTCATCCTGCAGCCTGGAGCTGAGAGTGAAATGCAAGAAAGGAGTCGAGCGCTCAAAGCAAAAATCTGCTTCCAGGACAATCCATTATATCTGACAAGTTAAATGTTCCATGGTAGACCATATGGCATCAGAGCAGGGCCGACGATAGAAGAGGGAAACTCGGCAAATGCATCACAATTAAGGAGTTTTGACTATCAACTAGACTTCGATTTGCTTTATTCTTAATAATATTTTCAATTGTAGGAGCCACACAGAAATAGCCTTAATTGGGCCTTTCTTGCTCGAAGTTCACCAAGAAGCCATTTTCCTTAATTTTATGGCCATTGCTGTTAAGAACAATGATTTCTATTCATGCACTTTTCTATATCTGCTACACTACACACAGACACACACACACAAATGTTATGTCTACTTGTGGCAAAGGCTGTTATACACAGAGAATCAAGAATCAAGAAACATTTAAGATTAGCTAGGACATTTTTGCCAGGGATGTCATCAGTCCTGCTTAAACACTATGGGGGGGAACATTTCCTTGATAGATTCAAGTAGGTAGCCATGTTGGTCTGAAGTAGCACAACAAAATCAAGAGTCCAGTAGCACCTTTAAGACCAACAAAGATTCATTCAGGGTGTGAGCTTTCGAGTGCAAGCACTCTTCCTCAGACTATGAACTACCAACATGATATCATTTCCTTGATAACTCTGACTTCTTATTCTTATGGTCCTGTGGTCCGCAGGTTAGAGCACCTGAGCTAGCTGGCAACTCACAGCTTGCTCTTCCCCTTCAAATCTAGAATGTTTGCATACATTCCATAATTTTGAAACTATTGCAGCCTTTCTCACTGAGATTCATGGTGGATTCCAAAGCGTAAATCAAGTACAATCAACAGGATGGGACAATGAGCAACTGCATAGGTTTTGGTTAGCCAACTGTTTAGCCAATGGCACGTCACAAGAACACTGTTTATCATACTACCCAGAGACAACAGAAAACAAATAGTTAAGTCATTTCCTAGTTGGTGTGTTGTTTCCCTCTCTTTATTTTTTTTCCACCCAAAACACATGTTATTGAAAGTCTTGTCCAATATGTAAAATCTGGGCAACATTCTATCCATGAATTCATGCAAATTTGGGAGAACTGGTTGACAGGATTATTCATAATATTTAATTATCAGACGCAGTTACAAATTATTCAAAATATGTCATGCGGTAAAGAAAAATGAAGAGAAAATAGTCATCCCACATGAAGGAAGTTTGCTAGGGCAGGGGTAGTCAACCTGTGGTCCTCCAGATGTTCATGGGCTACAATTCCCATGAACATCTGGAGGACCACAGGTTGACTACCCCAGTGCTAGGAAAAAGGCCACCATGGATAGACAGTCCACAATATTGACCAAGCTCCCTGGAAGAATGACCAAATGTGTAGAGGCCTAGTCTACATGAACCCCCTCCCCCCTTGTTGAAGGGAGATAAAATCACACATGCTAGGCCCATAAGCAATCATAGAGAAGCCACATTTACCACTGGGGCGTGTGTGGTAGGGAGCCTAAAGCCTGGTTCAAGTTGCTGATATGTATGGTAAATGCTTGGAGAACCACTTTCCCCTAGACTGAATGGATTTGTCATCTCTGACTGTCATTTCAGTGGTCTTTTGCCACTATTCCATTATTGTCCCCAATCTGGGGAATGGATTTCCAGAAGAGACGAGGACAGCTTTATCTCTCCCAGCCATTATGGAGTCATGGATGTAAAGTGAGTGTGAGAAGGATTCTGCCACAAGCATGGAAACCAATTGTACTTTTGTTGCTTTTTAGTTGTCTATTGATGGTTGGTTTGTATTTCCCATCGCCTTTCTTCATTGTCCGACATTCACGACCATACATAGTAATGGGGAACACTATGGTATAAAATATCTTGGATTTGGTCACTCGCGGTAAGTTCTTGCACTTAAGGATCTTTTCTAGCTCCTTCATGACTTCCCTTTCCAGTCTCCCTCTCCTTCTGAATTCTTGGCTGCAGTCTCCCTCTTGGTTGATGATAGAGTCAAGAAACAGAAAATCTTGAACCATTTCTTCATTTTCAGCTATGTGAGAAACAGCACTTGTCCACAATATTATTTGTAATTTAATTTGTAATAATTTTGCACTTGAGTTTTCCATTTCTCTTTGCTATTCATATGCCTGTATAGTTCTGTAGCCAGAGTTATGATTCCAAAATACTGATGTACCAATTCTTAGAATTATTAATACCACTATTAAAGGATGTTCTAAAACCAGAATGCACTTTAAAATACAGAAATACCATTTGAGCTTGCAGCTCTAGGTAGAGATGTGAAAACCTGAGGAAGTGGGGAATTATGTAAAGGGGAGTTTTTCTCTGTTCCCCTGAGGCCTATTATTATTATTAATATTAATAATAATATTAATAGTAATAATATTATTAATAATATTAATAATATTAATAATAATATCATCATCATTATTATCATATTATTATCATCGTCATCAGTATTATTATTATCATAATTATAATTATCATCATTATTATCAGCAATTTCCCCTGTAGAAAAACTGAAAATCTGAGCAAGTACTGGGGGGGGGGGTGCGAACCCCTTTGAAACATTTTCTCCTTTTGAAACAGTGAAATGCTTATATACCTCTGAAGAGAGCCACACAGGTTGGTGTATTTATTTATTGTTGGGCACTGCACAACATAACATACTAACACAAAAATCAAATTTGATTAAGACAATTTAAATACAATAAAAACAATTAATATAGCAGTAAACAACTTCAGGTTTTTTTTAAAAAATAAGCAGCCTTGGTATCTCAATCAGACTGGCAAAGGTAAAGATCTCCCATATGGATGGTATACGGTAACATGGGTTGGGTGGTTAAGAGTGCTGGCCTGTAATCTAGTTGGCTTCCCCACTCCTCCAGCCAGCTGGGACCTTAGGCTAGTCACAATCTTCTTAAAGTTGTTCTCTCAGATCAGTTCTGTCAGACCTCTCTCCCCCACCTACCTTACAGGGGAGAGGAAGGGTAGATGATCGTAAGCCACTATGAAACTCCTTCAGGCAGAAAACAACGGGGCACAAAAACCCTATCCAATATGCATTTCTGAGCCCAGAAGGTTATCTAGTCATCATCAGAGGACTATGCAGGAGTTTCATGCCTTCTGTTGTATACCTTCTTCCCTTGTGGTTGACCTTTTCACTGCTCCCTCAAACCACTTTTACACATATACACATATGTTGCGTTAAAAGTAGTTTATTACCCTACCTTGCTGAAGTGGGTGGGAAAGGGCAGAAATTTCACCAAAGCATCACATGAAAATTCTGAACATTTCATTGAGAACTTACCTCTCTCAAGCAAGATAGAAAAAATTAAGGTACATATGCTAATATAGGGCCTCTTGTGCCGCAGGGTGGTAAAGCAGCCGACATGCTGTCTGAAGCTATGACCATGGGGTTGGGAGTTCGATCCCAGCAGCCGGCTCAAGGTTGACTCAGCCTTCCATCCTTCTGAGGTTGGTAAAATAAGTACCCAGCTTGCTGGGGGGCAAACGGTAATGACTGGGGAAGGCACTGGCAAACCACCCTGTACTGAGTCTGCCAAGAAAACGCTAGAGGGCATCACCCCAAGGGTCAGACATGACTCAGTGCTTGACCAAGGGATACCTTTACCTTTATGCTAATATAGCATTTATAACTTTTAGATTACATAAATGTCAAATACTACAAATTTAGATATTATAAGCAATGAATTACATATTTTAGGGACAGCAAATTTAATATTGCATGTATTTCAATTTTCTGAAAATTTCTGACCCCCCCCCCCCCCAGCTTTAACATTTCTGGGCATTTTACACCTCTAGCCATAGGCAGAGTTAATCTGTTCTTAGTCTGATGGAATCAAAGGGCTCAGACTACAGTAACTCAGAACAGAGAAAAGTAGGATTGCACCATAAAACCTCTACATAAAAAATGAAGAAATTTCAATTTTCAAAGCCAACCAACCATAGATAATCTTAAAATCTGGTTAACCTGGTGTGTTTTATTTATTTATTTATTTGTTTGTTTCTTTGTTTATAATTGGATTTATATACCGCCATTCGCCAAAAGGTCTCACGGCGGTTCACAATAAAATGTAAAATCAAAGTAAAATCACATAAAATCCCATTATTACAATAAAAGATGGCATTCTATTCTATAACTTTCCCCGCTTGTTCAGAGAGAGGTTGGGCGTTAATCCTGTAAAAGAGAGAGGAGAGAAAGACTGGCCAATGGATTAGGGATCTTGGATGGAACCCGGGCTCTGCCCTGGCCTCAACCATATGCCTGGCGGGAGAGCTCTGTCTTGTGTCGCAGGGTGGTATTGTTACATTGCAAGAGGCAACATAATGTCTACTCTAAAGTCCATCCATCCATCCATCCACTCATCCATCCACTCATCCATCCATCCACTTCCCTACCTTTCTTACCATTGGTTAAATCCAAGAATGGGTTCCTGGTATCATCCACATGCAACGCCATATATCCATTATTTATCTGCTTATTTTTCAAGGGTGTGCAAAAGACTCTGGCCCTGATAGCACTGGAGGACAAAGTGTATAAACTCTTTCCTGAATCATCAATTATTCCATGGAGCTGCACACCTCTCACATAATGTGACATTTTGTGCTAGACATATTCAAGTTACAAGTTTACAGATCAAGGTAGATATAGAGCATGAGAATAAATTTCACAGGTGTTCGGATAAAATTAGAATACCAGTCGCCAACAGAGTGATATATATCTATAAAACCTTTATCGCCTGCATCTCAGCCCTATAGCTGCAAATGGCACACAGTGTGGTTTGTACGGAGAAAGCTGCAGCAGTATCCCCTGCAGGAAGCCAAGGTGATGGATTCATCCAGTGATTCTGTCAGTTTAAGCGGTTATTGCTGCATTTCAACATCAACACCAGAGGAATAAACTGGTTCTACCTGTTGTTTAGGCTCCAAAGACTAAGTGGGCGACTGGACTTTCCTCTTCTTTTAGCCAAATCAGCGTCACATGTGCTATGGTTATGAAGGAAAACTGGCACACGCAGCTAGTTTTTCCTGTTGATGATCAGAGACATTTAGAGTTAAAAATAAAAAGCATGTATCATGTATGTGAGTTAAGAAGCTATTTAGAGGGAAGGCTGAGGGACTTTGGAATGTTCAGCCTGGAGAAGAGGAGGTTGAGAGGGGACATGATTGCTGTCTTTAAGGATCTGAAAGGTTGTCACTTGGAGGGCAGGGAGTGGTTCCTGTTGGCAGAGGGTAGGACCCTCTGCCAAGGGGTTGTTTGTTGTTGTTGTTTTTTACAGGATTTGTATTTTACTTATTTCATCTTGTAACCCGCCATTAGCCAGCTTTGCCAAGAGTGGCGAGCAATAAATTCAGATGATGATGATGATGATCCTGCATTGAGTAGAAGGTTGGACTAGATGGCCTGGATGGCCCCACTCAACTTTATAATTCTTCTATTTCTAGATTACTAGAGCTGAGCCAAAATGAGATGGCACATTTCTTTAAAAAGTTCAATTTGCCATCCTGAAAAGCACACCACATCCCAAATTAAGTGATTTGTCTTGAGAAACGTTGAGGAAAGGCAGTATTGCCGTAATGTTTTTCAGGTTGTGATATCATTAAGGTTGTGCTAGACAATGGAGTGATGTAGCTGGAGATTTAGGTCCCTATCCTCATTCTGCTATAAGGCTTGATGAGTGATTCTGGGGCCGGTCACTTCTTCTTGGTATATAAAACTCAGTATAATCTCACAGGACTGTTGAAAGGATCAAACGGGTGAGAACCATGTATGCTATCCTGAGCTGTTCAGAGGAAGGGACGGATAAAAATATAATAAGTTAATCAATCAACTATGTAACCAAGGCCAAATTACTTCCTGCCCTCACTCATTTGTGACTTCATTACATTACCACAAAGCCTTTTCTAATTAGCTGTAAAATGACAATCTCGTATTGCCTACATGATCCCTGATTGGCTGGGATTAATTTAAGAAGAAGACCATATTGCTGCTGTGGATAGAGAATTTTCATAGAGTGTCCTGCCAGGGGGTTGTCTAACTTTGCTTTTGAGTACTAAGAGAACAAATGAGAAGAGAAAATGCTAGGCAAACACTTAAAGACACTTTTAAATAGGGCCCTTTGTACGATGGATCAGAGATTCAAATCCAGTGTAAAACAAAATTGCCAATAGCCATAATATTTTATATCAATATGCTATATTTGCTTTTTTTTAAGCTAAATGCAACATTTTAACTTTTACTATGGTTCAGAATATCCTGATAATAATGAATGAATAAAGCAATGAGGTGATAAGAACAGGGAAGGAAATCAGTAGGCTATTTCAAACATTTAGAACAGGGATTACCAGTCAGGGGGCTGCGGGCTAACAGGGGTCCATGGGAGCTTCAGAGGGGGTCCAAGTCCTTTCCCTTCTTGCCTTAATGTAGCAATCCCCAACCTGTGGCCTGCGGACCACATGTGGTCCTTCGACTAATTGGAGGTGGGCCGCGAAGGACGCCTTCCCCCCCCCCGGTCCTTTACTTCATCCCCCCTGGCCCTTTACAACACACTTTGGGTGTCCTTGTCTCCCATCACTCCCAGATGGGACTCTCTCGTTGCAGAGAAACAAGCTCAGGGTTCCCATTGATTTGTCATTGTCATGAGTTAAAATTTCCATGAAAATTAAATGTTCCTTATGTTCATTGTTGTGGCGTGTCTGCATCTTATTTTGAAGGGATGTTTAAACATTACCATAGCGATCAGAGAGCGTTAGGGCCGTGGTTGAGAGTAGAGGAGTAAATTCCCCCCCCAACCGAGCCTCAGTAAAATTGTCAAGCGTTGAGTGGTCCCCGGTGATAAAAAGGTTGGGGACCACTGCCTTAATGGACTTGACCACATGCTGGGGAACTGGCTGCTTCTATTGCTCCCCTCCCCCTCTCGTGCATAAGTTCTCTTATGGCTTCTGTTCCTGGGAAAGGGCACATCCTGCACACCTACTCCCAGCTTAAACCACCTCCTGCCTCTCCCCCTCTCAGTCCTCCTTGAGCCTACCTGTTAACACAGGTGGTGATATCACTTCTGGAGACATGTCGCTTTTGGGGGCATGTCAGGGAGCCGTGCCACCTGACCACTTCTAGAACTTCCGGAAGCCTGAAAAATTCTTTCAGGGACTCCTCCACAGGCAAAAGGTTGAAACAGGCTGATTTAGAAGGGGGGGAATGAATGTGGGAGAATAATTGTGGTGAGAAGCAAGATTCCCAACCATGGTTATCCATACCAGGGTGAATGAAAATGTATCATTTTAGTAATGATTGAATATGCATACATACAGTGTATGTGTGTAAACTGAATGGGTGAAAAGGAATCTCTTTCCAATATGTGTGAGTCACGGAAGTGACCTTACTCCTTCCTCCTCCATGAAAACTCCAGGATAGAATGAAAGTAATATCGGTACAGTTTAATGCCTGACTCTGTTGGTTACTGAGCTAAATAAACCAATAAACTAGAGAAACTACCATATATTTTCAAGCCTTTATCTTTGACCATGAGTGTGGCACATGATACCAAATTCTCTAAAAGATTCTCTGCAAGATTCTACATATACACAAATTCTTTGCAAGATTCTACATACACCCAGTTTGTATGTGTTTGTGTGTGTGTGTTGTGTGTGTATGTGGGGGGGGGATTACAGCCATGTTTTTAAAATAGTTTAATTGACTACATTTTAGTGAATAAGCATTCCCACCCCCAAACCAACCTGGTATGTATGCAACAGTAAACAGTGCTCGGGACAAAAAACTAATTGCAAAGGGAACAAATCTACAATTCCATGATAGTTTGTTAGATATGGAAAACGTATAGGGATAGTGGTACCTACACAGACAGCAACATATTTCTCAAAACAAACAGGTCCACCCTGTAGATCAGGGGTAGTCAGGGGCTCATGGGAATTGTAGTCCATGGACATCTGGGGGCTGCAGTTTGACTACCCTGCTGTAGATGATAGAGGTGGGGAAGAAAGCGATAGGAAAACATTTAAAAGAATGAATGATGCTATTATGGAGGAAATGTACGCCAGTATAATGAGGCAGGTCTTTGTGCTTTGCAAACCTTATTACAGTATCCAGATCAACATTTTTATTGCTAATTAAAACGCCCATATGGTAAAATAACACCTTACCCAAGTAGTGTCTAAGTGCAGCATTGTCAGCCTTGAATTCCTATAATATTAATTTAATTATTTCAAACTTTAACATAGTTTGAATTTGAAAAGTAGCCTTAACCATGTAGGCCATGAATTCACTTCACTAGAGCAGGCTTTCTCAAAGTTAATTTTTAAAAATATATATTTTTTAAAATTGTTAAACATCTATCAGGTGATACGACTATATAAGGTGCTTCACCCCCAAAATGGCCAGTGATGGGCCTAGAGGGGGTGGGAATGGGAGGGGCCCCTGGTAGACATATATACAGCTATGCTTCCCAGCCATATTCTGCACGATTGTGTCAATTCTGGGGGAATATTTCAGGTGTTTCTCAACGGTAAAAAAGGTTGAGAAAGGCTGCTATAACATAACCTGTTGGTTTCCAGCGGCTTTCAGAACGTAACCATCCTTCCTCACTGACAAAACAGTCAAATCTGTGGGACACAAATATAGGGAGTCTACAACAACAAAAAACAGTGAGATGAAATATGTCCAGCTAGCCTATTCCTTCCCATATTCCACACTGCAATGCCTATCAAAGTTGAGAGAGAACCCTTTTGAGTTGTGAGTGTCCCACATAGTACAGGCGGTTTAACTAGATGACCCATGAGGTCCCTTCCAACTCCATTATTCTATGATTCGATGACGTCATCATCCTGTGCCTAGGTTATACAACAAAAAGGTGCATTAGTGGATGTCGGAGATTGTTTCCCCCCCCGATTCCTATACAGCAATGAGAGAATATGTTCACTCTGCCCTTCGCACAAAAACCAATGTGTGCATTTTACCAAAGCAGAAATTATAATATCTATATAAGGAAAATGTACCACAAAAATTATCCTACTGGACAAGTTTCAACTGGTAGTTTCAGAAGTAGTTGAAATTTTTATTTAATCATGTGGGGAGTGTTATATGATCTAAATGGTACACTTTCAGAGTTAACACAGGCCACAATATGCTAAAAAAAAAATCATCCTCCCACTAGGATTCATAGTGTTAGTTTGTCCTGATCTTCATAAGCATTTTCCACCCCAATATGGATGGGCAGCTGTCTACTAAGAACAGTATCCAAACTTCTCTGCAGTTTCACCTACACTGTGTCTATCTGGGCTCTTACTAGAGCTGTGAATTTAATCAAATGGGGTTTGATCCTGCTGACTATGTGTGGGAAACGTTTCTATTAACCTCGGTGGGGTTATGTTTGCTTAAGTGCTGCTGAAGCAAATGAAACATCTGTGCATGACTGCTCTTTTTCAAAAAATTAAAAAGAGCCAAAAATATTTATATTCCCAAAAAAACACAATCACGCATTTTGTAATGAAACCCTTTAAGACGACAACTTGAAAAATCTGATGGCACGATCCATGGGTGCATATACTTATATGCCTACACACGCCTCTTGAAAATGTGACGACGCATTTATGTTCAAAGTATATGTACATATATGTGCATTTTTATTATGCACGCACATACAGGTATAAATAATCTTTAGAACCATTCACAATTCTAAAGATCCAAATGGAAAAAAATAAATTCTGATCACCAAATTTTGTTTCTGTTGAAATCCCAACTTGGAACCCAACGAGAAAGCTGCATTGCTTCCCATGGAGGAATGGCTCCAGAGCAGATCTGGATCACACTGAGAGGGGAATGGTGAGACCCTGGTAAGACCCTTTCAACCAGTCTGGTTGGGTCCAAATGCGATTCGGCTCCTCTTCTCTAATAAATCTCTTCTGCTTTGGCAATTGCTCAGTCATGATGTAACATTCCCTCTCTGTTCCTTAGAGTTGATGAGCAACTGGCTTGTTTTATCCTTTTCCTTGTACAGTGCACAGAAATGTAAAATTTCAACGATGAAGAGACACAGCAGGTCTTGTCTTGATCTTTATTTTGGTTTGATAATGCAGGAGATATCAGTGCATGTGAGATGTGGAAGGGTATTGTACAGTCCAGTCTCATCAGCGCTCGGGCTGAGTCGATACTTGAATGGCGACCATCAGTGAAGGCTTTGCAGAGGAAAGCAATGGCAAACCACGTCTGCCTAAACACTTGCCAGGAAAACCCTATGGAGTCACCATAAGTCAACGGTGATTTGATGGCCAGAGTACTTAGGAGCGACAGCTTCTGATCGGACGAGGCCAGGTTTGATCCCCCGCTCCCCACCTGCAGCCAGCTGGGTGACCTTGGGCTTACCACAGCACAGATAGAGCTGTTCTGACCGAGCTGTAATATCAGAGCTCTCTCAGCCTCTCCTCCCTCACAGGGTGTCTGTTGTGGGGAGAGGAAAGGGAAGTCGAATGTAAGCCGTTTTGAGATTCCTTCGGGTAGCGAAAAGTGACATATAAGAACCAACTCTTCTTCTTCCTCAGTAATATCAGGGCTCTCTCAGCCTTACCTACTTCACAGCATGTCTGTTGTGGGGAGAGGAAAGGGAAGGCGACTGAAAGCCACTTTGAAACTCCTGGTAGATAAAAGCGACATATAAAAACCAGCTCTTCTTGTTTACATGCACGTGCACACACATTGTATCCATAGCAATACTAGCTATGCTCAAGTGTTTGGTACTGGTAGAACCTACTTTGTTGCCATAAGCTTACCTTCAGGTGATCCAAATTCAAGGGTAGGATCAAGCTGAGGTTTTCATATTTGATATGGGACAGAATCAGATGTTAAACCCACTCAACCACCCCTCTAAGCTCAGAGATAGTAGTTATCATTTACTTATGGTTTACACAAGAAGATTTGAGGGGGGGACCATTTTATTGTCTCATCACTGGAATATGCTGGTAATTACGTTTTAATGTTATGTCCAGGATTTTCTACTTTTAATTGTAAGCCGCCGCAAGATGATTTTCAAGAGCAGCAGGTAAAAAAATCCAGTAAATAAATAACATTAGAGACAAAGGAGTCACCTCCATAGGAAGGCAAGTTAGATCAAACCACATACATTTTTCTTATTCTGAATCTGTGGAAAAACACGCAGTTATTAGAATGGGAGTTTATTCAGGAGGCAAGGTAACCTACCTTACTACTACATGTGATGCCACAAAGAAAAGGTACTGTTAGGGAGATTTTAACAACTTAGAGGAACTAGGGGTGTGCCTTCAGCCAATTCAAGCCATAAAGCTCCTCAAAAATACCTTATCGGTATTTTTCAGGTATTAATTCTATTTTTTTTTTTTTTGCTATTTTTCTAGCTAATGAAACGGCCAAGACCTATTCAGAATTTTTCAATACTGCTGGATAGCAAGGGGTAAGTCATTTAAAGGGCCCAAGATCTCTTTAAAATGCCTTGGGCTCAGATGTCACTCTATTCTGCAACTTTGCAGTTTGGAATGGAGAAGGCATTCAAAGGGATCTCGGTTCCTTTAAGTGCCTTGAACTCAGACATCACTCCAAACTATGATTTGTGGCTGGCCGTGGAGAAGGTATTTAAATGGCATCTTCTGCCTCATTTAAATGCCTTCTCCACCCTGGAGTAAAGTATGACTCTGAGGCATTGAAAGGGTCTGAGATCCCCTTTAGTGCCTTGGACTTATGGACCCAAAAATTCAGCATTCCCAAATATTTACTTTATCCACATACCATACTGGTATTAGGATTCAGAAATATTGGGCAATACCCGTATTTTTCAGGTTCAATATACCTGATAATTAGAAAAACCCAGAGTATGTGTTCTTGCCCACCACTAGAAGGAACATATGGGAGAAGACAATTCTGTCCCGGTCTCAGAATATTCAGGACTTTAAAATTAATGTCTAGCACCTTCAAACATGACCAGAAACAGGCAGCACCAATTGGGTTCTTTCACATTATCATGGTGTGTGCTTTGGGCCAACCCCCAATAGTAATCTGGCTGCAAGATTTGGTACCAGTTGAAGCATCTGTACCATTCTGAAGGCTGCACCACATAAATGGCACTGCAATAATCCAATCTGGATGTCAGCAGAACATGGTGGACTGTGGCCAAATCATGCCTGATAACAGAAAGTTGAATCTGGCCGACTAGCCAAAACTGGGCAAACGGCACTACATGTAACAAAGGAGATCCACACATCCACCTGCAATACCCTCAAGCTACAAATCTGTTCTTTTGCAGGGAGTGTGACCCTATCTAGCTAGAACAGGCTGTTTCTGCGTTCCTCCACCATTTTTTTTCTTATCAACCAAACAGGTTGTCTGGATTAAGCTTCACTATATCAGTCCTCATCCATCCCATTACTGCCTCAAAGCACAGATGCAGCACACCTCCTGCCTCATCAGATTCCTTGGAAAACACGAAATACAGCCGTCACCTGTGTACTCGAAACACAACACTTAAAATCCCCAAATGGCCTCTCCCATCGGCTTTGGGTAGACATCAGGTTGTTGCAGGGGTCAAAAGATGGGGGCATTTTGGAACACCACATCAAGTTGCTGAACTCAACGAGGAAAACTGAAAGGAAGGCATGGCTGATAGGATCAAAGACTGCTGAGAGGTCTTGGAGAATTTTTGTCTCCTCGACCGTTTACGCACTGGAGGTTTCATGCTGGACTGCAGGCTGGAGTTTTAGTCATGGCAGTTTGCCCCACCTCTTCTTGCACCCACATGGTGTCCCATTTGGCCTGGTGCGCCTCATCTGCCCCCGATTTGTGCTTCTGCACAGGAGCTGGGGCAGTGAAGTTCCCAGTGCCTAAACGGTCCTAGTGAGGATCAGTCAGAATCACACAGAGTTGGAAGAGACCGCAGAGGGCCATCCAGTCCAGCTCCCCACCTTTTCAGAGACTTAAAAGACACAAATTCCTCACAGGTGCTCATCCAATCTCCTCCTAAAAACTTCCAACAAAGGTAAGGTGACCAGATTTTAATATTGGTAAAATGGGACACCATTGACGGGGGGGGGGGTTCTTGATTAAAATTTGATCTATATGGAGCAACAAATTGTTTCATAGAACACATAGAACACAAAAATAGTATTGTAGTATATATTTTTTAATTTCAACATAAGTACAATTTGCCAGGTACCCCCAGATGTCCCTCCAAAAGTGGGACAATCTGGTCACCTTAAACCAGGGGTAGTCAAACTGCAGCCCTCCAGATGTCCATGGACTACAATTCCCATGAGCCCCTGCCAGCTCATGGGAATTGTAGTCCATGGACATCTGGAGGGCCGCAGTTTGACTACCCCCGCCTTAAACAAATAAGACTCCACCATCCTCCGAGGCAGCAAATTCTATCTATAAACAGCCCTCACCATCAGTAAATGCTTTATAATATTTAAGTGGAACCTCCTTTCCCATAATTTGAACCCATTGCTCCTGGTCCTTGTCTCTAAAGCTGCAGTAAATAAGTTGACCCCCTCTTCAACATGTCTGTCTTTTATGTAGTTAAACACAACTACCCTGTCACCCCTTGCCCATCTCTTCTCTAAGCTACACATATCTCAGCCTCCCCTCTTAAGGGAAGGATTACGACCCCTCAACCATCCTACTTGCCCTTCTCCAAACACGGTCCAACTTGTCAATATCCTTAGAATCATATGCACATGCTTCAAATGTCCTAGAAATGTTTCTCACATATACAAGACAAGACATGTGGAATATAGTTAGTTCACTCTTAACTTAGGCTTTGTTTAGCCTAGCTAATTGTGCAAGTGGCCAGCCTGCTGCAAGGGGCCTATGGGGCAGGGAAGAGCTCCTAAAAGGGCCATGGCCAAAAACAGGTAGAGAATGGCTGGTATAGATGAACTACAGAAGGTAGCTTCCCTTGCCTGAAGACACTGAAGTAAAATACTGAACAATATGCCTCAATTGGGGAGCATTATCTGGACATGGAATTGGGGCCACTGTGGGTGGGCAGGTAATTGTAAATGTCCTGCATTCTGCAGGGGGTTGGACTAGATGACCCTGGAGGTCCCTTCCAACTCTATGATTCTATGATAATTAGGGCAGTGTAATAATACAAGAAGCCTGGCCAATTTGATGCATAATACTAAATACTATAGCTATCATACCTGAGTTCTTTCTCTGATGCTGTAAACTACTGTGCACTGGCCTTGCTATATGGGATGGATAGTAGTAGTAGGTAGTCATAAACTCTGCATCCTGATCTGTATATACCCATGACCTAGTACCGCTAACTGCTGAAAGCTAACAAGGAGCAAGAAACAAGATCCTAATGCATTTTCCCTCTCCTGCACACTGTCTCTTTGGAATAGATGTTAGCGTCATTTGTGATGCATGACAGGATATGTGCTTTAGGGATTCGGGTTGGGTGGTAATTTGAGATTTTCATTCAGTATCCATGGTCCAAACAGACCAGTGAGCCACAGTAAAACTCATGAACTTTACAGCAGTGCAGGTTATGCCTTATTTTGGCATCTAAACTGTACTCGGGAGTGTAGAGACGGTAAGATATAGTCAGCATGACCAGATGTGAGAACAACTCCTCACTTACTAAGACATAATTTTGGATGGTGCCCTCACATGTGAAATACAGTGTGTGTGCTTTGGTACATGTTCCTTGAGAATGTAACTGTCGTCTACAGACAGCAGCTGGGGGCTCAACAGATGCTAGATTTTAAGACACGGAGAGAAGGAAGTCAGACACCTGTAACTAGAAGATTAGGTAACAACTGCATTGTTAATACTGTACGGTCCAGATACACTTCGTATTATAGTTCTCAGTGTTGATGTTTAATTCTCTGATTCTTCCAGTGGAGAGTATACCATTCCCTCTGAGGCAGTGTTGATCCTCTGGACACGCCATCTCCAACTGGACCCCGAAACATGCAGGCGTTCAGCCATCAGAACCCAGCATGAAAAGATTTGGCACATGAAGCACACTGTGGATCAACGGCTATCTTATCACCCCACAACAGGAAACTATGGGCCTATGGGCTATCTTGGTCCTCCATTTGGAAGAGCATGATTTGGAAAACATTTTGGAGTTGGAAGGTGGCATGTATATGTTAATAAATTCATATGTGCTGGCCAGGAGAGTTTTGTGAACTACCGTTTGTCTGAGTGTGATTACCAGGCCACCAGGCTCAAAGCAAGGCTGACAGGGACATCAGAAAGCAGTGCCATAGAGGACGAGAGGGAGAGAAGTAGGGAGCAATTAGGATTTCAATAGGATTTGAAAGAGGGCTGAGTTAACTTTTCTGTTTACATTATACAGCAGGAAACAACGCAAACCTGACTTTCCTGTTGCAACGTTAACTGCAGATTATGCGTGCGTGCGTGCGTGGGGGAACAGTATGTGTTGGTGAACCCTTTGATGACCTCATACTTAAGTCTGAGCAGTTTAGTAACAATAGGACAACCCAGATCTGGGTGCATCTTTTCAGTAGTCTTTAGTCACTTGCTGGGAGCTGCCGGGGTTGTTCGAAGTCCACATGGGAATGTGAGAGATCATTGCTTCTACGTATTGTGAAATACTTGCCTCCCACCCTCACTTATTTATTTATTATTGCATTTTTATACCGCCACTCCCAGAAACTGGCTCACGATGGTTCACAAAACAAACAAAAAGTACAGCAGTATCAGTTAAAAATATCACATTAAAACAACCCCATCACATACAAAATACAAAATGGCGGTATACTAAACAGATCTTACCCCATGCTCCAGGCATCGGCCTCAGTATTGATAGGTATAATCAGCTGGGAGGTATAATCAGGCTCCTAGAACAATCCAGCACTGCAGTAGGAGCCCGCGGGGGAGGGGGGGGGGACCCGATCGAACATCCCAGAGCTCCCACCCAGTCTCAACCAAACGTCTGGCAGAAGAGGTCCGTTTTGCAGGCCCTGCAGAACTCAGAGAATTCTGGATCTATTGATTTGAAATAAAGACTGGCATCTCCAGGATGATAACAGTGGTCCTTCAGAGCTTAAGAGGTGTTATGTTTGGTGCTACACCTCAAAATCCTTTTCTATGATATTACCAGATTTTGGTAACATTATCCAGTTCCTTCTCCAGTTGGGACTACCTCATATTCATTGGGACTGGGGCAATCTGGTACTTTAAAGAAGTAAAGGTGTACACGTAATTCACATAACTTTTTAATGGGTTGAATTCCAAATATATATATTTTTTTCTTAGACTGCTAATTGAAGACTCTTACCTTCATACTCAGATCATGGCCTTAGAAATTTAGGACGGACCCACTCTTTTATTTTCAGGATCAACAGAATTGAAATATGGAGACATATTAAACTATACATAGGAGGAATTGATTCAGCATGCACACCAAAATATATGATTTAAGTGCCTTCTTTTTGAAACAATGCTGCCTTTCAATATTACTGCACAGAAAAATAAGAATAAAGTGGTCTTTGGAGTTCAACAACCATAATAGTTGCAATTATCCAAGCAAATCAGTTTTTGATGATACAACACATTAATTCTCAGTCCTGGAGCTTCTTGAACACTATCCTCAGAGTTTCTGGTACTGTGGCTGCTTTTCTACTCCTTTCAAGTATGCATTTACAAGAAGAGAAATATACGACTTTTCTTTCAGCAAAACGGAGATTTTGAACACAGAGGGCAATGAAGCGACAGAAAGTCTTTTAAAATTGAGGTTTTTTTTTTAAGTTTCCCTACAACAGTAGAAAATAGAGAGAAAGTGAATAAATTAATCAACTGTAAAAATAAACAATCTATATAGGTTTGCCTTTTAGAGCTGATGGTGAAATTCCTCCTTTGAACTTGTTATTCAAAAGCTATCTTAAAAAAAAAAGGAACCAAGAAAGTAAATTCTTTTCAAACTGTATTTTTGGCGTATGCAAAAAGCAAAAGCAGCATATTAGCACATATTCAAAATAATGATTTAGTTCCATGTAATCCCTTAAAATTGAAGGAAATTTAGCAGATTCTAGAGAATGGATGTGTGTGTTAAACCAGGGGGGAGGAAAGAATATAAATGTTTAGCTTCTGGATCATGAAAAAACTGAATTCCTTAACTACACTTCCTTATTGGACATTGGGCAATATCTATAACATTATTTTTCAAATTCTGCCTTGTATTTCTCCATCTCCTGAAGGCAGCATAATTTGGTATTAATGACTAACCAACCAACCAACCAAATACAGAAAAACATTTAGGCTAGGATGTGATAGAAAACATAAAATATATCCCCCAAATATATCCACAAAGATCTAATCCTGTTTCGGATCTGAAATCACATGCCATGCTATTTGTCAAAAAAAATATTGCCGTCATCTTCTCACAAAGGCATTAAAGGTCTATGAATTGCTTTTCTTGATTTTGTTGTCTGGATGAAGCATTCTCCTGTACTTCCGGCTGAAACGGCCAAACAGGCAGAGCTTACTGGTCCCAAATGATTACACGCAGATCGCAAAGTTCCAAGTTTGGACGACAGCATGCCGAGCCATTTGTAAATGAGCGACTGTACACAAAATATTTGCTCACATTCTTCTGCAAGGGAAGCAAGACACTCGTTTTGGAATTAGCACTTTACAGCATATGTAGGTTTGAAGGGGATACAGAGAACCAGATGCTGTCGCCAAATCAGGTGTAACTATCATGGTCGTGATTCCAAAAAATTTCGATAAACAAAAATAAAACCAGATTGTCAGAGCATCTAAGACATTAACACACAAACATACGCTTAAAAATATCCCATCTAAACACAGCAACGTTCTGTGAGCCTTAGAACCTGTGCCATAGTTACAACAACGGGGTGGGGGTGCAAACACGATTTCTCAAAGGAATCGCAAAACAGTG